>NW_008327403.1:221113-232812 GCF_000622305.1 Nannospalax galili
TTAAGATATTGAAGAAAGAAATGCAAGAAATTACTCAGAGATGGATGGACCTACCATGCTCTTGAATTAGTAGGATTTATGTTAAAAATGGCCATCCTACCAAAAGTAATCAATAAATTCAAGGGAATATCCACTAAAATCTCAAAGCAATTCTTTACAGCATTGCAAAACTAATCTCAACTTTCATATGGAAACACAAAAGCCCAGGATAATAAAAATAATCCTGAGCACCTAGAAGAACTGCTGGACACATTACCATTCATGACCTCAAATTATACTACAGAGGTATAACAATAAAAATGGCATGGCACTGCATAAAACAGACACATTGGAAATGGAATAGAATTGAGGACCCAGATTTGAACCCATGATACTTACAATGCCTGCTTTCTTTTTTTAAAGGAATTAAACATTGCACACTGGAGGAAAGACACCTTGCTCAGAAAATAATGCTAGTCAAAATGGATATGTAGAAAAATGAAATTAGATACAAATCTCTCACCATGCAGAAGAGCGCAACTCCAAATGCATCAAGGACCTCAACATAAGACATGATAGCCTGAAGCTGTTAGAGGAGAAAGTAGGGAATACACTGGAGATTATAGGTACAGAAAATGACAGAACTTTCTGAACAAGACTCTTTCACTCAGGTATTAAGCTCAGCAATTGACAAATGGAACCTCAAGAAAATAAAAAATTTTCTTTACAGCAAAGGACATTATCAGTGAATAGGTAACCTACACAATAGGGAAAAATCTTTACCAGCTACATCTCTGACAGAAGGTTAGTAGCTAGAATATATAAAGAACACAAAAAATTAAACATAGATATAAAATGGGGCAAGAAATTGTCACACATATGACTAAGAGCTATTTTTTGAATATTCAACATATTTAGTCATCAGGGAAATGCAAATTAAGAGCACTGTGAGATTTCATCTTACCTCACACAGAATGGCTAAAGAACAACAAAAAAAAAGTGACAAACGATGTCTAGGAATGTGGGGAAAGCAGAGCTTTTATCTATTGCCTAGATGTCTAGTCAATCATTGAAAGGATAATAAAAGTATGGTAGATTTATACAGCAGAATATTACTCAACTGTTAAGAAAACTGAAATTATAAAATTTTTATGCAATGTATGAAACAGGAAACAGTCATCCTGAGTGAGGTAACCCAGACCCAGAAAGAAAAACATCACATGTTCTCTCTCCTAAGTGAATGCTAGGTTTTGATCCTTAGCTATTAGGAAACTAGTAAACATCATTACTGGTGTGTGTGGGGGGCTTCTCTGGGAGGATATAAAAAGCAGTACCATAAAGGTGAAAAGAGAATAAGGGAATAGGAAGGGATAAATGGGGGAGATGTGATGACAGGACAGAGGAAAAAGAGGAGGAATAACAAATTCTAAAGACCTTTATGAAAAGTCATATGGAAACCTACCACTATAGAATATCCTTAAAGCATATACATATACAATATAAAAAGAGATTAAAACAGAGGGACATTGTCCCTATAGCTTTTTTGATAAATTACAGGATGCAGAGCATCTCAAAGACATGTGCTTATCTGTATACAATATTTATTGTCATGTTTACACGTGTGCTCAGAGCCAAACATCTTTATATCCTGTCTTGCAGTTACTCCATGCTACTTCTAAGATTGTCTGGACCAACAAAAGAGTACGTTCTTCAACACAAAACCATTGAAATATTTTCTTCTTTTAGAGGTTGGCCCATTGAACTAGATCCCACTTTGGTTCTTGAGATGGCCCTAGAAATCAGTTCCTGCTTCTTTTAACTGCATTCTAAGAACAGGCCTAACTTCCCTTGGCAGATACATGTATCTGTGATCAAAGATAGAACTGAAAGGTTAACCTCATCTCAACTGTGCACCCTGAAAGTCCTGTGGTTAAGCTTCAGCCTCTTGAAACTGGCATATTGGGACAGTAGTGCCTGTCTGGGGACTTATCCAATGATCAAGTAGGAGCCCCCCCACACTGACCCAAAAGAAGCCATGCCTGCCTACTTACATTATAATAGGCCCATTATATGTTGGCCTTGAAGAGGAGCTCAGAAGAGCATTGAACTGAACACAGTACAGTCATACAAAGACTAGAAAGAACCCACATTACAGTTCTGCATATGAGGGCCACCTTCTGTGGTCCCAGCAAATGTAAGCGAACTAGCTACACATCCACATTAAAATGAAAGCTCACTAACCCTTAAATAGCAATGTATAGTAGTAAGTTCAAAATGTATTTGCTGTGTAGCTGTTTCCTCTAGATGTGTATATTCCCCATTGGACAGAAAACAGTGATTCAGAAGCTTCAGGAAACTGACAAGAAACAAGACTCAGGATGCTCCCTCCTTGAGGTTTTGTAAACAGTAAGAAATTCCTGGAGGGGAAGAGAACTCATTGGTAGTGTAGCTGCTGGTAAATTGTTCAGGACACTCCAGTGACTCATAGGCCCCCCTGGGAAAGCAATTGCTATTGTTTTGTTAAATTGATGTGATGTTCATATCAAATTGCCTTCTATACATTTTTTTTCATTTTCATAGAGTGCTATTGTAGCATCCTTTGACACTGAACAGCATACTTTAGAGATTCATAACATGCCAAATTCTTTGGAGAACAAGTGAATGTTGCTATATCAGCATGCCTCAATGCTCAGCAACAGATAGAAGAGAATATTCAGCCATCGATATCACTCCTTCCAAGTCTCATAGAATGAGCACTGAAAATGGAAAGCTGAAAGAAAGGGTGGAGTGTTTTATAGTTTGTTTTCCCCCAAATTGAATTTTTCCATCTTTGAGGAAGGAGGGAAGCTCATAAGTCTCAGGAAATAAAATAAGGTTACAAAGCCTGGGATGTACACAAAAGTCACAAGGTTCAGGAAGTTCCTGAAACAAAATTCACAAGGTCTCTCCAAAAGTAATATGAACAATAGCAATTGCTGTGCAGAGGACACTGACTGACCCCAAACCTGCCAACTGTTCAGAGAACATGAGTTATGTAGTTTTTCCATGCTGGGGTGGGCTGTTCAGTCATGCAACTTCCTTTGAGTCACCCAGGCTTCTGTGATTAACCTCTCATCCATAATGCTAAATGTAACTTACATAAACTCACCAGACAAGGATGCAGTATTTTATTTTATTTTTTATTTCTTTCTTTTGTTTTAAATATTGTCTATTCCATATCAGTGTAATCTATGTTTTTTTGCAAGTCTCCAGAAAAAGTTCCATCACACTGTGTACTAGTGATTGCTGTGATATTTCTATGTTCTTATTAACAAATCAGAGCACTGAGTACAGCCTTTCACCTCTCTTTCAACAGCAACTGCCAGGTGAGTATGACACACAGGAGACTTGTTTTCATGTGTCACATTACTGCAGGTCAAAAGGGACAGTATGAAGGAACTGTGCTTGATAATCTGCATGTCAAAATTTCAGTTGCCCGAGGATGCCCTCTGTGTTGGTGCTGTGGTAGATGATGTATGGAGCTACAGAGTGAAGGTGTCAATGCTTTTCAGCACAGGGCAAGGTTTCTTCCACACTACTCAACATGTTCTGTATTTAATATTTTCATTTTTTCACTATTGCCTTCCCCACTGAAATGTAACTTTTATAATAATTCTATTATTATTGACCTATCTTCAGTGTCCATTCAGTTTGTAGAATATGACAAATATTCAACAAATATTTTTTTTTAATAAATGAATGGATGAATGATCTTCCCATATATACTTGTGAAACCTCATTGGGTGCAGTAGTTCAAACTATAAATTTTAGCTTTCAGTTGAGGCTGTGGACTCTTACAATGAGAAAAGGAGGACATAATAACCAGACTGGGGGTTTTGTATGTCCTTTGTTCTTAACAGGAAGCAGTATGTATCCTTTTCTTTCTGACGTTTCATCCTCGGCAGTGTCTCCATTTCTCCAGAACATAGGTCATTTTCTTTCTTTTGTGGTGAGTCTTTCAGTACCTCTAATACCAAAAAAGAGCAAAGAAAGTTGTGGAGACCACGTTATAAACAGCCAATCAACAACTAGAGACAGAGGTTCATTCCTGATACAGAAAGGGTACCTGGACAACTTTAGAACAATAGAAAAAATGGAGGGGGCGAATCACTGAGACAACCTAAATCCAAATAAAATCCCCATACCCTCTAGAGTCAGTGATCTCCCCAGTTCTTGGGGCGTTCATTTCTATACCAAAGAAGATTATAATTACCGAAAATATACACTCATTTTGCCCTGAGCCATTTGTTCTCTTGTCTGTTACTTCTTTAATAGATGAAGAAAAATAACCCACCTGCTAGCATGAATCACAGTCTACCTGAATCATAATCCTAGATTAAATTTTGATCCATGAATATATTTGAAAACAGTTTAAACTCAGCTTGAGTTCATCTATACATATACCTAGCTCAACAAATCATTAAGATACAATGAGATAGTGTAGGGATGGGGAAAAACACTTGCCTAACATGTATGAAGCCCTAGGTTCAATCCCTAACACTACATAAATAGAGAGTGGTGTGTGGAATATCCGTAATCCAAAGCTCATGAGATAGAGCAGAAGGATGAGAAGCTCAAGGTCATCTTTGGCTGTAGATAATTCACTGTCATCCTGAGGTACATGAGAAAAGTGTTAAGTACACAGTTTATCTATATATAATGCACTGAGTCTGTTAGTGGTGCTCATCCATACATGTGTTTAGGACTGATGAATTGGGATTAGATTACCTGTTTTGGAGCTGGTCCCTGGAGAAAACTGAACCTCCTTCCCTCAGTATACATTGACTGTCTGTAGCTCTTAATCCAGGAGTGACTCTGTGAAAATCCCCCATCCATATTGTCATGTAAACTAATATTGTCATTATGCAGATTTTGTTAGACTACCATTCTGTGGAGATTTCAGCATTACAAAGTCCCTACCACACATAGAATGGAATATCTAGCAATTGGCATCTATTCCTCAGGCTCTTAAATATTTTCGCCCAAGAGAATGCCTGCTCTGGCCTCCCTCTGGCATAGATGCTGAGAACTCAGAGGCTGCCTGAGACCACCTGGATCCTGCCTCCACGTGATGGTGAGCTTCCCCAAATTGCACCATACCCAACACCCTAACTGGGATTATGTGAGGTCCCTCTCATGGCCCCAGGGAAGACCTCTGATCTTTGGTAGGATAAGGTTGAGACCTTAGAAGATGGCCAGAGAGTTCCTGTTTTGGTATCCCTCTTGCATAGGGGCTGAGAGCTCAACAGAACCTCTGACAGACCCCAAATCGACACCTCCCCCCTTTGGAGAACATCCCAAATTTGGCTCTGAGTTCCTACTAGTAGGGGTCCAAAGCTCGGAAGGAAGTCTGAGTGTACCTGACTGGAACCTGACTTGGGCATCTGTGGGAGTTCCTGAGTACCTGATCTGACTCTTTCAGTTCCTTCCAAAATAAAACCTGAGCAAACATGAAACCTGAACTAGTCAGCTTTACATAACCAATAAGAAAATGACCAAAGCACACCAATAATACAAACAGAAGCATACTTCAATTTAATTGTCATACCAGAATCACAAACAAGAAAAGAAATTAACATGCCAAAATCACAACTAAAGAATAATAAAATGGAAAGCCAAAACACTATGTCCCCACCGAACTCCACCAATCCTGTAGAAGGATTTTACAAAGAGAACCCCCCAGAAATAACCCAGGACACAAAATGTAAAAGAACAATCATAAACATGATCACAGAATTCAAGAATTTAAAGAACACACAAACAAATCAAATAACTGAAGAAGACAGAGACATGCTTTTTTATAAATTCAAAAAAGAGATGGAAACATTGAAGAAAACTCAGGCAGAAAAGAAGGAAATGAAATACCAAATTAGCCAACTTGAAACAACAGGAGAAAGCCTTACTGCTAGAATGAATGAAATAGAAAACAGAATATCAACACTGGAGGATAAAGTTGAAGAATTAGACCACTGAAGCAAAGGTTATGAAAAATAACAAAAGCAAAGAATGGAACATGTAAGAGATGTGGGACAACATGAAAAGACTAAGTCTATGTATCATTGGCATAGAGGAAGGAGAAGAATATCAGGTTAATGGTATTAACCAGATCTTAAACAGAATTGTAGAAGAGAATTTTCCAAAATTAAGAAAAGATATCCCCATACAAATACAAGAAGCACATAGAACACCAAATATAAATGACCACAAAAGAAATACTCCATGACATAGAATAGTAAAACCACTAAATGTACAGAACAAAGAGAGAATACTGAAAGCAGCAAAAGAAAAACAACAAGTCACATATAAAGCAAAGTCCATCAGAACTACAGTTGACTTATCAATGCAAACTATGATAACAAGAAAAAGCTGGACCAAGATATTTTCAGAATAATTTACACAGCAAAAATGTCTACTATAGTTGAGGGAGAAAGAAAAATCTTCTGCAGCACGAATAGCCTAAAAGAATACATGTCTACAAAACCAGCCTTTCAAAGAATACTTGAAGCAATACAAAGAATAGAGAAAGGAAGAACTATAGCCCATGGACAATGAAAGAAAATAAATAGAGGTATAATTGAGGAAACACAAAATTAGACAAAGAATGCAAACAATAATCAAAATGATGCCAACCAAGACACATTTTTCAATAATAACTTTGAATATCAATGGACTCATCTCCCCAGTCAAAATGTATAGACTAAGTAAATGCATTAAGAAACAAAATCCATCTTTCTGCTGCCTGCAAGAAACTCACCTCACCTTCAAAGACAGGCACTACCTGAAGGTGAAAGGATGGAAAAGAATAGTCCAAGCAAATAACACTAAGAAACAAGCAGGGCTTGCAATTCTAATAAGTGACAAAATAGACTTCAAGGTAAAAGTGATCAAAGGAGATAAAGAGGGTCACAATTAACCAATAAGACATGTCAATCCTGAACATATATGCTTCAAACTGGTGCAACCAAATTCATAAAAACAACACTGTTGGACTTTAAAACATAGGTTATGCCAAACTCAGTAATATTTGGAGACATAAGTACCCTGCTGTCTCCATTAGACAGGTCAACTGGACAAAGAATAAACAGAGAGATATCTGAATTAAATGATAGCATATATAAAACAGACCTAATAGCTTTCAAATTTTCCACTCAAGCACCAAAGAATACAGTTTCTACTCAGCACCCCACAGAATATTTTCAAAAGCTGACCATATATGGGGGAACAAAACAAACCTCAAAAATACAAAAATTGAAACAGTTCCACACATTCTATCAGACCACGATGCAATAAAGCTCAAAATCGGCACTGGAAGAAGCCCTAGTCACTAACCAAACTCCTGGCAATTAAAAAATGGACTCCTAAACAATGAGTATGTCAAAGAAGATATTAAGAAACAAATAAAAGAATCCCTGTAAATCAACGAAATTCATCAATACAACACAACAAAACCTCTGGGACACTTTAAAAGCAGTCCTAAGAGGGATGTTTAAAGCTCTAAGTGCCTATATTTAAAATTTAGAAAGCCCAAGTAAATGACCTGACACTGCAACTCAAGATGCTGGAAAGGTAAGAACAAATGAAACCCAAACCCATGAGAAGGGAAGAAATAACAAAATTCAAAGCAGAAATTAATGAGATAGAAACAAAGAAAAAATTTCAAAGAATGAATGAATCGAAGAGCTGGTTCATTGATAAGCTAAACTGATAGATAGACCATTAGCCCAGTTAACCAAAAGAAAGAAAGCAAATCCAAATAATAATAATAAAAAAACATAGATGAAAGGGGAACACAAAAACAGACACCCAAAAGTTCCAGAAAATTATAAGGGAATATTTTTAAAACCTATACCCTACTAAATATGAGAATGTAAAAGAAATGGATAGAATCTAACATCACGGGAAGCAACAAAGTTAAACCAAAAGAGATAAATAATTTAAACAGACCCACGACCTATAAGGAAATGAAACAGTAATACAAAGCCTCCAGAC
This sequence comes from Nannospalax galili, assembly GCF_000622305.1. NCBI lineage: Eukaryota > Metazoa > Chordata > Mammalia > Rodentia > Spalacidae > Nannospalax > Nannospalax galili. The sequence goes on from NW_008327403.1 coordinate 229,121, forward strand.
TTTAAAAAAAAGCCTAGGTTCAGATGGATTTACAGCAGAATTCACCCAGACACTTAAAGAAGGCCTCCAACCAATACTACTTAAATTATTCAAAATGATAGAAACAGATGGAGATCTCCCAAATTCCCTGTATGAAGCCAACATCACTCTAGTACCCAAACCAGGTAAAGACACAACCAGAAAAAATATCTTTAATGAAAATAGATGCAAAAAATCTCAATAAAATACTTGTAAACCACATACAGATGTACATCAAAAAGGTCAATCACCATGATCAAGTAGGCTTTATTCCAGAGATGCAGGGATGGTTCAATATATACAAGTCAATAAAATTCATCAATCATATAAATGGACTCAAAAAGACAAAAACCACATAGTCATTTCAATATATGAGGAAAAGATTTTTGACAAAATTCAGCATGCATTCATGATAAAAGTTCTAAAGAGGGAATATAACAGCATACTTAAAGCTATATATAACAAACCCACAGCCAACATCATTCTAAATGGAGAAAACTGGAAGCATTCCCATTAAAATCAGGACCCAGACAAGGATATCCACTATCTCCACTCCTTTTCCACGTAGAGCTTGAAACTCTTGATATAGCAATAAGACAAGAACAGGAAATTCAAGAGTACTAATTGGAAAAGAAGAGGTCGAACTATCACTTTTTGCAGACGATATGATACTATGCATAAGAGATCCCAAAAGTTCCACCAGTAAACATCTAGAATTGATCAACACTTTCCAAATAGTGACAGGTTATAAAATAAATCTAAAAAAATCAGTAGCCTTTCTATATGTCAATAACAAGCAATTGGAGAAAGAGTGCAAGGAAATGCTCTCATTCACAATAGCTGCAAAAATAAAAAATAAAATATCTTAGAATAAACCTGACCAAAGACACCAAAGATCTCTACAATGAAAACTTTAAATCATTAAGATTGAAGAAGAAACAAGGAAATGGAAGGACCTCTCATCCTCATAGATTGGAAGAATTAATATTGTGAAAATGACCATCTTACCAAAAGCAATATACAGATTCAGTGCAATCTCAATCAGAATCCTCATGACATACTTCACAGAATTAGAAAAAAAATCCTTAAATATTTATGGAAGCCCAAAGACCCCAGATACCTAAAGCAACCCTGAGTACAAAGACCAACACTAAATGGATTACTATACCATATCTCAAAGTATACTACAGAGCTATAGTCATAAAAAACGGCATGGTACTGGCACGAAAATAGACAAATAGATCAATGGGACATCATTGAAGACTCAAATCTGAGTACACCCAATTTCAGCCACCTGATATTTGACAAAGGTGTCAGGAACACACAATGGAGGAAAGGCAGCATCTTCAACAAATGGTGCTGGCAAAACTGTATGTCCACCTGTAGAAGAACTAGAACCTTATCTTTCACCTTGCACCAACGTCAACTCCAAATGTGTCAAAGACCTCAATGTGAAACTGGAAACCCTGAAACCATTAGAAGAAAATATTGGCAGTAACCTACATGATATAGGTGTAGGAAAGGATTTTCTAATTCACACAAAACTTGCTCAGGAATTAAGGTCAACAATCAACAAGTGGGACTTCATTAAACTAAAAAGATTCTGTACAACAAAGTGAAGAGAAAACCCACAGAGTAGGGAAAAAACATCTTCAATCACCTATTGCAAAGAATCTTTCACTCAGTAGTGAAAAAAAATTATGCAATTTGGGAGTCTTTTAGATAGACCCACTAAAGCGGTACCCCAATTACCTCACCCTGCATCCCTGTTCAGTACTGAAGAAGCCAGAGCAGTCTACATCCCAATTCCCTACTTGCAATTTGGGTAACCTCTTCAGAGGACGGTATGATAAGAATAGGAGGTAGGAATTAACTAGGCAGTTAGGGTACAAATGTCCCCCCAAAAGAAGCCAGTTTCTTGGCTAAAAGTCAAAATGTCCTTGGGCCTCTTAGCAACATACTCTGCTCCAAAGGCCAAAAATGCCAAAAGTATTCAGGAGCTCTTACCTAATCCCCAAAAATATTTAGGGTTACCTTTTCAGAGGGGGAAATGTTAGAGTAGCAAAAAGCCCCATAATTTTAACTGGTCAAGACTATAAAATCCCTAGTGTATCTATTGGAGGACCCACCTTCCCATCTCATTGGTGAATCACCAGGTGATAGAACCACCCCTAGGAAGGCAAGTTCACCTTAAGTTATGATAAATACATTGGTGGAATATGTGGTGCATTAATGAGTTAGCAATTTTTTCCTGTCTGGAACACAGAACTCTGCAGAACTTCTGACCAGTCAGTCATGTAGGTCTCTGTAAATCTGTCTGCTTTCTGCTCTTTTGGTCCATTCTTCAATTCTTTTCTGAATGGGACTAAGAACCCTCTAAGGGACCCTCTTTCTTGTCGTTTCAGTACAGACCAAAATTATGGAGGTATGGTGTCTTACTTGGTTAAGAGACAAAATGGCCCACATTAACAGTGTGGGAAGGTGCTTTGCAGACAATGATAGACTGGCACCATCCTTTGAAATATTCTGGGGAAAAATTCATTTTGTATCCTTTGTATGTTCAAAATGGAGCATTAACAGAAACCCTCAAAAATAAAATAAGTCATTACTCAAAACACTATTAAAGTAGAACAGAGAGGTTTGAATTTTAAGATAAATTATAAGTCCACTTAGAGTTTTCATAATTTAAGTAAGTCTCAGCTACTAGAATATTAAATCGTTGTCCCATGATGACTAAAGTAATAGGCACACAATACAAATCTAGAATACAGATTGACACTCTCTGGGTCCTTTTCTGTCCTTTTTCATGCCAGATCACATTCCTTAGTCGGAAAGCCTGGTGTGCTATTGTTCTGTTTTATCACTGACATAACCATATATCATTTACCATATTTTGAATGTCTATCAAGTACAAAATTTCAATAAATGTTCAAACATGATTTTTTTTATAAAAAGTCATTGAAGATATGTTTTCAAAGGGTGGACTTTCTTCTCTATGCTCCCTCCCCATCCTTCCCTCCCTCCCTCCCTCCCTCCTGGCACTACAAGGTGAGCATCTTTGCTCCACTACATCATCACTACCATGACACTCTGCCTCACCATGGCCTAGAAACAACGGAATCAAGTGATCTTGGACAGACCCTCTGAAAATGAGACAAAATAAATCTTTTCTCCCACTCTTTCAGGATATTCCCAGAGTTTCAAGTGTAAGATGACATTGTAGGTGTATCAGTAAGGACTGGAAAACCCTCGGTCACTTGCTATCTGCATTTGGACCAGTTGTGGAACTGTGATAAAAAGATGCTTATTTGCTGCACTACTATCCTCAGGCCTCTTGGGGTAAGTCTATAGCGCAGCTCTCCGCGCTGGGACTCCCTAAGCGACATTCACCCTTCCATCCCCCGCCTCGCCGTTCTATACTCCTAGTTTGGGCCCTGCGCCATTCCTAGTCACGGGGCTCCAGACACCTGGGGAACCAATACTTCTTCCTTACCCTTCCCACCCAGAGAAACTCAGTCCCTTTCTTGGGCTCCAGGCCCAGAGAAACCGTTCTTGGGCTCCAGGAGCACCACTTCTGGTCCTGGCCCCGCCCTCACCTCTCTCTGCTTCCCTGGGCCTGCACCACCGGCTACACTCTCCTAGCCTGCACTACTATCCTCAGGCCTCAGGCCTCT
>NW_008327403.1:238846-261856 GCF_000622305.1 Nannospalax galili
AAGAATCCAAGTGCAACCGATTAGAACTAATAATAATCAGATGCATACAGATTAGAGATGCATGCGCCAACATCTCAGTGTTAGTAGCAAAAACAATGAGTCTTTCTGCAAGGAACAATATATTCTAAAATGAAATGGAGATCTTTTTTAAAGTTTAAAGCCTCATTCAATTTTATGTCTTATAAGGTTTATACCGAGTACAATAATGTATAACTGTATTAGTTCAAATGTGAACCTAAAAATTTAGAGCCAATATTGAAAGAGAAGCGTCTTGAAATTGTTATTGAATATGTTAATGCTGTAATGAAATGCTTCTAATCATGTGGTTATTAAATAATTAAAAAAAGATGCTTATTTGATGAGTCACTTTTATTAACTTACTTGTCAATTAATTAATTAATTATACTCTATATGTATGCACATGTGTGATATAAGTATGTGTATGTCTGTGTGAGTTCAAGTGTACAAGCGCCAGTGTATGCATGTGATGGACAGGGGACAATCTCAGGTGTCAGTCCACATCTGCTCCCTTCTTTGAGACAAGGTCTCTTTTGTGTTCCCTGTTCTATAAGCCAGGCTAGCTAGTCACTGAAGCTTCTTGCAATTCTCATGCCTCTACCTCTACCTTTTGGTAGGCAGAGAGGAAGCTTTGAATCAAAGTTGATTCATGCTCAGTGAATTCTATTCCTTATATCAAGGTGACATCAAGAGTACAATGTATGATTTTATGGAATGAAAATTAGCAAGAGAGTTGGACTAAGTCTTGCAATCAGAGATCACAGTTTCTACCATTCTCCATCACAACATATAAGTCAAAACAAGTTGTCACCTGCTTGAAGTAAGAGATATGGAATATTAATTCTCACCAGGAATTCATTCAAACAGCCTTCCATTCATACTTTCCTATGTAACCATAATATTTTTTATGTTTGGCTATAAAACATGTACTTTAAATAAATTTTATTTTAAATAACTTTACACCTTATCACTTCCCACATTTCTCAAAGTATTTAATAGGGTATCTTACGCCAATCACTTCGAAATACTAATAAAATAAATGGCCACTGAGTAAAAGAATCCAAATTGTCCAATTTACATAATTGCTTTGGTATCTTCTAACCTTAAATATTAAACACACTTAGAACCAATATTCACATGAGATAATTTGTTATCAATTAATTTCCATGATTATCAAATGAACATGCAGCAGTACTTACATAAAATGAAAAAACATGAGCACTCCCTTGAGATTGATAGTTTTTGTAAATTAGTTGTGTTTTCTTGAATGAACTGCTCAGTGCTCACCTGGGAATGAGCTAATGATCCCTGGTGATTTGAATTCACACTTGAATCCAGAGCCTCTTCAGAGACGGATAATCAGTGATGAAGAGTGATAGTGGGGGAAAGTTTAGCAGCTATAAAACTGTAACAACCTTGACTTTCTTACTCTTCAATGAATTCTAATTTCAAGAGGTAAAATTTGAGGTTTATGGTTACAAAGAGAATATTTTATTCATTAAAATAATATCTGTATTTTTTAAAGTGAATCTGTATTTATAAACCATAGTTGAGAAAGTTGCCAGTGGGAATCATGCTATTGTTCAGCAAAAGAAAAAGCAAAGAATCCTTATAGAATCAACTTATATTTCTATAGTTAAATTCTTCTGAATAATCAGGAATAAAACTAAGTTTTCAAGTATTCCTTATTCATTAGTTCACTGACAAGACAAAAACTCAACATGGTTTTTAAAAGCATATTAATTTAGCATTCATCCAGAATACTAATAAATTCACAAGCTTGAAGTGCTGTGATGTCTTACGCCAGTGAATATCTTTTGGAAAAACCTGCTTTGTTCATTGACTGAATAGTTGAGTGTCACAGGCTCCAGACACTGGACAAAATGAGGATATGAAGCCAGCCATTTCAGGAGATGAGAGTCATTCTGAGCTTAGGGGGAAAACCTCAGCAATCTTAACCTTCCAGGTGAATATTTATTCACCAGTGTACTCTATTGAAAATCGGAGAGATTAATTTAAACTTGCTTCATTTAGAAAATATGTTTAAGTTGGGAAAGAATTTTGTGTATCTGCACAAATAAACACTAAAACAACACTGTAAATATTATTCACCTGAGTACATGATAACTATAATGATATTTCAAATAAGTAAAGATTTAATTAGCAATATTAAAATATTTGATACATTTATAGTAGGTACTTCTGTTTCTAATCCAATTTTTGGTTATTTCTATTCTTCCCATTTCTAACAAAGCGATTATTTCTTTAAAAGTTGATTAAAACATGACCATGCTTAACTGACATACTGTATAATCAATGTCACTATGGAAGAACTTTTTTTATATAATAGTAATCAGAAAGCTGAAAAGCTTCCCTATAGTCTGCCCCTGTCTCCAATTTCTAAACTTCATGTATGGTATAGTTACTAAGAGGAGTAAATTGAGATTAACGTGCCTGTGTACATGTCTAATTCTACCACATTTTCTGGAAATTTAAATTATATGTTATTTTCAAATTTAATTTCCTCAACTGTGAATTGGAACTAAGAAATGTATTTCATGGGAGTAAAAATAGCATTACATGTAAATTTAAGCATTCATGAAAGTTATGAAAATTTCACGACTTCATGACAATCTTATGGTTGTATATTGCATCACATTGCTACAGTTTTTAATTATTTTGCAGCTCTCATGAGTCTCACATTTTAAAATTATTATCTTTAAAAATGCTAATGTATTTTACTACAATAAATGTAAAAAGAGACATACATCACATGAAGCTAAATTCTACCATTCCTGTTTTAGAATTTTAAGACACACTCATTGGGCACCAATATATAAACACTGAAGAGTTCAGAGGAAAACCTCAATTGCTACACTAAATTTTTTTTCATTGTTTGTTGTTAATACATATTTTAATGAGAACAAAACTACATATTTATAAATATATTCATATTTTCATAACAGCATTTTGAGGGATATGACTACATTGTCTGATGGCTTTCTTAGGGAATGGAAACCACACGGCCGTGACAGAATTCATTTTACTTGGCTTAACAGACAACCCAGACCTTCAACTCATTCTCTTCATCATCATCCTGTGCATCTACCTGGTGACCCTGTCTGGCAACCTCAGCACAATCCTGCTAATCAGAATCTCTCCTCAGCTCCATCACCCCATGTACTTTTTTCTGAGCCACTTGGCTTCTACTGACATTGGCTACTCATCTACTGTCACACCCAAAATGCTTGTTAACCTCCTGGTGGAGAGGAATACCATCTCCTACCTTGGGTGTGTCATCCAGCTTGACTCAGCTGCTTTTTTTGGGACAGTTGAGTGTTATCTTCTGGCTGTCATGGCTTATGATCGCTTTGTGGCAATCTGTAGCCCGCTGCTTTATTCAACCAAAATGTCCACACAAGCATGTGTTCAGTTGCTTTTAGGATCTTACATAGGTGGTTTTCTTAACGCTTCCTCCTGCACTCTTTCCTTTTTTTCTTCTGTCTTCTGTGGACCAAACAGAGTCAATCATTTTTTCTGTGATTTTTCCCCTTTAGTTGAACTTTCATGTTCAGATGTCAGGGTCCCCACAGCTATTACTACAGTTTATTGTGGGGCTACAGGAATGACTGCATTGTTGATCATAGCTATCTCCTACACCTATATTCTCATCACCATCCTGAAGATGCGCTCCACTGAGGGCCGCCAGAAGGCCTTCTCCACCTGCACCTCCCATCTCACCACAGTCACTTTGGTTTTTGGGACCCTCACATTCATTTATGTGATGCCCAAGTCAAACTACTCCACTGACCAGAACAAAGTGGTGTCTGTGTTCTACACTGTTGTGATCCCCATGTTGAATCCCCTCATCTACAGTCTGAGGAATAATGAGATTAAGGGAGCTCTGAAGAGACAACTTGGTAAGAAAATATTTTCTTAGAGATGTCTGTTCTTTTGTAGGGTTTGATATCATAATGATATTCCTTAGACAATAATATTAAAAGAAACTGAATATCTGTGGTGGAAATACGTTTTGATAAATATTTAGCAAAAGTCAATTCTTTTTGTAAGTTTAATTGTGTATATTCGGAGATCAACTAGCAAACTGTAGGTTCATCTGAATTACATTTAACAAATTTCACAGATAATTGCAAATGTATGCCTGTGTTTCTGTTAGCAAATCCATACATGTCAGAAAAATTGTAAATGGCCATGGTGGGAGGAAAGCTTCAAGGGAAGGGAGACCATATGCAGAGATATAAAGGGAGGAAGGGGAATAATAAAGTAAGAAGGTTGACTAGGTTGGAGAATAGTGAGGCAGGGTAGAGTAGGGTATATGGGGAGAGATAATTCATGCAAAACAACCTTCAGAAAATGTCATAAGGAAACCTATTACTATAGAAGCTTCTTAAATATACAGATATAATATTAAAAGAAATTTAAAGCAATTATCCTATAGCAGGGGATATGCCTCTACTACACACCAAAGGTATGCAAAGAAAAAGCCCAATGTCAGGAATTAGCTCCCTCTTTTGAAAGTGTTGCACGTGGGGTCCTATGGCCCCCCCAAACTGTGTTGGGAATTTCCTCTGCTCTTGGTTACCCACCAGAACTTCATGGTAAGACCTTACAGCTGAAGACACTTCATATATCAACTATGGAATAAACAAGGACAAATCACCTTAGTAGAGATTTGAAATTTTCATCTCTGCTGACTACCTCTCATAGTGCTGGAAGTTCTATACAACCTACCAGAAAAAAAAGGGTGATGACCTTGAACATATGTGAATCATGTGAATTACAAAATCAACTGCCCTAGCAAGATATGTCCACCAGTGCAATTGAGGCTTGAATGCTATGGGAGGAACTAACCACTTTCTGATTGGATTTGAGGTTCATGTCACAAGATGGTGTCCATTTCTGACACTTAGATCAGGACTAGGAACCTGTGGGTAGACAGGTCACAGGCCACAGGAGAGAGCCAATCAATATTATTTTGCTAAATAAATGTAGTATTAAACCAACTCCTAACAACTCATTGTTATGCCTGTAGACTAATGCATCATTCCACTCTTACCAGAGAAGGTTCCTCACACAGCAGATGGTGATGAACCGGAGAAACACAACTGTCCAATGTGCAGAGAATAAGAACATTCATAGTGCTTATCCCTGAATCAAACATTTGCTTCCTAAGGCCCACAGATCCTTGTAGAAGAGGGAACAGAAAACTTTGCAAAGCCAAATGTGTTGGAAGGCCACAGGAAAACAGAGTTAACTAGACAGCTGGGTAGTTTCAATGATGACATCATCCCACATAAGCTCAAGTCACACAAAACATCAGCAAAGAAGTGGGGAAGTTAATAGTAAACCTCAACCCTAGCTGAGAAACTATTGGAAACTGATAGGTGCTAGGATGGGATAGCCTTCTTTAAGGGTGTGACTCTGGGTAGGTTAAACAGGCACTCGTGCATGAACCATGAATGTGTGTGTGTGTGTGTGTGTGTGTGTGTGTGTGTGTGTGCTTGTAAGGAGTTCATGATATCATGCAGGGGATGGTAAGGGGTATGATAAGGGAGGGGACATAAATATGATCATATATTGTATGAACGTCACAAAAATTCAATAAAGAAATATCAGCTTTTTCTTATATGTTAATGAAAATGCATTTTAAATGTATTTATACATTTAAATATAGTTGTCTAGTATAAATCAAATATACTGAAGTGTATATTTGTTTAATATCATATCCTTCTTCTATAACAGCTTAATCTGAAGGATAAATAGTAACTCTTGTTGTGACCAAATATAATCTGAAAGAAAATACAAAGTAGAACAGACAATATAATTGCTTATGATGTTTATATTATAGTAAGGTCATCTACTGGGATGGGGTTTGTATACTAGTAGGAGTTAGATCTGCATTCCTGTCCTCTGACAACATTGGCTGTTTGTGGCAGAGTCCAATGGAAGAAAAACATAAGAACACCCGGCTAATAAGCTGCCCTCTGAAACATTGTTTTCTAACTCTTTTATATTTAAATAAAGTATGTTTATTGAGCAACAATGACAAATCTTAAAATTATAACCTAGTGAATTATTAGCAAATTTCTCTGTGTTTTCAAATTCTTAACGTGGTACTCTATGAGATCAGGGAAAATAAATTAGTATTCCCAGGAATTCTCTGAAATTTTAAAATTATGATTTAAAAATATTTCTAACAATCTTCACACTATTATTTAAATAGCTAAAATTATTTTTAAAGAGTAAAATTTACTGGGTTTATTAATACTTTCAAGTAACTACAATTCTAATAATGAAAAGCATAATTTAAAATCCAGTTTTTGATGGCAGGGACTTAACCCAGCACTGGTAGATCTGAGTTCTGTACTACTGAGCAAAGCCACAGATCCCCAAGAAAAACTTCAATGTTTTCTGTGTGCTGGCAGCACCCATATGTATTCACTCTTCTCTCTTCTCTCACTCACAGGTTTTCCCTTCCAGGTAGGGTTCTCATCCTCTGATCAGTGTATTGACAGAATCATGAGAATAGTTCCTCTTCCCTCTCTGCAGACCTTCATTCGATCAATAAGTTTACACATTCTGAGAACATTTATTCTCTATTTTTTCTATATTCATTGTCAGTGATCATTCTTTAATCTGACTCTTTTCACAATTATAATAAATAATATCAGTAAGATTGATATTTGATGCAAAAACTTGACTAAGGCATGGTACCGAGATGTTTAGTCCCATATTACTCCAAAGATTCTTTAATGGTACTTTAAGATGTGATTAGAATTTAAGACTAATTAAATCAAGCAGAGTATCCACATAATTTGGGGGTTCTTGGTCCAATACTCAAAGGTCTTAAAGGTTGAGGTCCTCTGAAGAGGAAGGTGTTCTAATAAGAACCTAACTTTGTCCTTTAATCTCTCTCTCTCTCTCCATATATACATATATATTAGAGTACATGAAGTTGGGCAGGGAATAATAAGGGGAAGCGAAGATAGGGGAGGGGGGATAGTTACAGACAAACACAAACACCAAACACACAAACACACACACACACACACACACACACACACAACTTTTTCCTTCTTTTCCTTCTCTGTGTAATAATTACATGTGATAATTCCTTAAGATCTCTCAAGTCAGATGTGTGAATGTGTATACATATATACATATACAAATGTGTGTGTTTGTGTGTGTTTTTGTGTGTATGTGTATCCTGAAGGTGTGAAAAATTTTAATGAGAGCCCCAAAACAAGCTCTGCTCTTCTTTCACATACCCTCTTTAAATTTACTGTACATCCCGTGCAGCACCCATGGACATAAATATTTGGGAAATAATTTTTTAAAAATATTTTATTTACTATTTTTATTTTATGTGTATGTGTGTATTACCTGCATGTAGGTAAGCGCACCCACATCGTGCAATGTCCATGGAGGACAGAAGACGCCATCAGATCCCCTGGAACTGGAGTTACAGACAGTTGTTAGCTACCATGTGGGTGCTGGGATTCGAACCCAGGTCTTCTGCAAGAACAACCAGTGTTCTTAACTGCTGAGCCATCTCTCCAGTCTCTGACATTATTTTTTAAAATTTCCAAATATCTACATTTATTTCTATATCCTAGAAATTGCTGAAAATGCTAGTGGTAGTTAATACTGATTGTTAAATTCAAAGGATCCAGAATCACCTGTAATATATACCTCTGGATATGTCTGTGGAGGACTTTCTTGATTAGGTTAATTGTGAAAAATACAGTCTAGGTGTGAGATGGGAGTGGCACCATTTCTTGGGCTGAATAAAAAGGAGAAAGTGAAGTGGCTGGAGAGATGGCTCAAAGATTAAGAGCAATTGTTGCTCTTGCAGAAGACCTGGATTCTGTTCTCAGAAACCGCAGAGCAGCATGCAGCCATCTATATCCAGGAGATCTGATGCCTTCTGCTGTTCTCTGCTGACACTGACACCAGGCTCACATGAGGTGTATATACACATATACTCAGGCACTCATTCATACATGCAAAATAAGAAATAAGTCTTTAGAAGGCTGGGAAAGGGAGCTAAGCAACCAGAATTCATCTCTTGCTTTCTGGCTATGTATGTGATGTGAGCAGGCCCTCACACTCCCACTGTCATTCTCCCCTGTCATGATGGAGTGAACCTTTAAACTTTTATAAAAAATAAGTCCCACCCTGAACTTTCTTTCTTCAAATACTTTGCCACAACGAGAAAAAAATTTCTAACACTGCCATTCTCTTTCAAGCACTCGTGAGTTTTCCTTCTTCCTGACTTCAGAGCACTGAAAGTCTAGGAATTTAACATTGGGTTATACTTCAAATCTTCAAATTTGTCCAAATTCTTTACTGCCTGAAGATTCTCTTATACACAGTGTAACTACCTGCCATGTTTTCCTCATGTGGGCAATATCCTCTTTAGTCTGTAGCTGCACATTCTTTGACCACTGCTGAAGCTTTCTTGGAGTTCCAATTGAAGTAAAGATACCATTGCCCTCTGTACAAGGATCCTAAATCCTTAGTATACTCATTTTTACATATTCATGAAGAAGTCTTATGTAGATGGCTTTAAAAATGCCCTCTACCCCCAGTTTCAATTTTTCACATAGTTCTTGGACTTCAGCAAGATTTAGTAAAATGTAAGATTAGGTAATGAATAAAAGTAGTAAATTAGTGAACAGATAGAAGAAACTTTTTTGTTTTGTTTTTATTTTTATTTTTTGAGAATTTAATACATTTACACAATTAAATATGATTATATCTCTCATTTTCCATTACTCTTTTTCTATATTGTCCCAAAATGGCCCTCCTAAATTACTTTAATTTTTACAAAATTGTAGTGGAGTTTTATTCTTGGGATTAGCAGAGGATGCTACAGCCTGTGCCATTTTATTTGCTGTGTTTTATGAGTCTACTCTGTCACATTAATGAGCAATGGGAGCATAATCATGGCAACCCTCAGCTTCACAACCCCATGTATCTTTTCCTCAGCCATTTGTCCATTGTAGACGTTGGGCACTCCTTCTCAGTCATACCCATCATCCTGGGAGGCTTTTCACAGAGAAGAAGCATTCATTCTTGTGTCTGGCTGTGTCACCCAGCTCTGCTCTGTGGTGACTTTTAGGACAACAGAAAGCTTCCTGCTGGCTGTCATGGCCTATGACCACTATGTGATCATCTTGCTCAACCCTGCTTTACTCCACCCAGAATCTGGTTCCTCCTGCTGGGAGCTTCCTACCTGGGTGGATATATGAATGCTTGGACATGTACTGGCTGTTTAATAAATCAGTCCCTTTTGTAAACTAAATAAATTAGTCAATTTTTCTGTGATTATTCACCACTTTTGAATCTTTCTGCTTCTTTTGACTTTTCTTCTGACATAATTACAGCAATCTCTACTGGCTCCATCATCCCGGTCACTGTGGTGATCATTGCTCTGTCTTATGTCTACATCCTCATCACTGTCCTGAAGTTGCATTCCACTGAGGGCAGTCAGAAGGCCTTCTCCGCCTGCACCTCACTGTATCACTCTGTTCTATGGGACTACCAAGGTGATACTACTTGGGATTATTGGGATAACTTCACTCTTGTGGAGATGAAGAAACAATATTCCCAGGATAAAATTCTCAGGTTGTTTTAGGGAGACTTAAGATCAAGCACTATATAAACGAATGCCACAAGAATAATATCATATGCTGCAAGAATACCTAATTTGTGTCAAGAAACAGGAGGAGCAGGTCACATGGCCTCTGGATGCTTGTCCAGGAGTTAGAGAAATTTGTTGCCTAGTTATATGGTTTCATATGATAAATTTTATTTTTGAATACAGTTTAGACATGAAAAATCAGAAAGAAGAAACGAAGTGTTTATTTTGTTTAGGAGGTTTCTAAAAAACACAGAAGAGAAGTCTTTCTACTTATAGCCTTTCCAAAATTCAATGTTCGATTTCACCTAGTAAGTAATTTTTACTTTTGTTTCCCCCATCACTGAAAATGCAATGACTTAAGATGACTCCTAAGAAAACTGTGAGTGATGTATTTCAAGTTGACAAATATAGTAAGTTAGTCACTTGTAGTACACGGCCTGTGGAAGTTTTGCTTCATTTAGTCCCATTATTTATCACCTGGCTTTCTTGTTGTATTACTAAACCACTCCAACTCCCTTATATTATTCCAGATGTAAGAATTAGGTAAATCCACTCAACATGACTATGTCTTGTTCTTTATATTATTAAGTTGATTATTTAGCTATAGAGAAGGCAACAAGGTTTACCAAACTACAATTAAGGTTCTGCCAGGAGATTAGCATAAAAGGAAAGATGGGCCTAGGAATACATATATATATAGGAAAATGATTATTATGGACTACAGAGTACAGTGTGATATAAAGAACCAGGAGAAGATGAGGGAGTGCTGAACAGACTGTGTTATCCAGAGATCAGAATTCCTAGAAGTATTAGGATATATATGGATCACAGAGCCTCTCTTGCTGAAGACAAGCTTTCCACAGGGTCCAAGAGCTAAACCTGGTGAAAATAGCTCTTTCATGTTCAAATCCTTCTTGAACTAATAAATATTCATCTTAACAAAATCTATGAACCTTGCACTTATCTTTTAGTAGCAGATATATTGATGCTGAATTTCAAATATTTTTTACAGTAGATGAATTCACTTATTTTCATAGGTGAGTAGTCTACTCTGTGAAGTTCTGAATGCACCTATTGGTCAAGCCACGTAGTTACATGCATTCAATGAGGAGAAAGGTGTTGCCTGTGTGAAGGTAAGAGAGAAAGGGCAGTTACTACTTTGACTTGGTGTCAATTTTACTCCAAAAAAAAGAGAATTCTGTGTATATTGTATTATCTCTCATTTTACTATCTTGAACCTCTTTCTTCTCACCTATCAACAAACCTTAGAAGCACTTCTAAGCACTGAGAACCCACTTTCCATTGGGGAAGCAAAGAATAAGTCAAATATCTTAAACATTTGGCTTCATTTACACTAATTCCCCACCTGCTTTCCATGTGTTATGGGTTAACATAGATGTCCATTATTTCTATAGCTATTTTATTTACATTTTGCATTCAATTTATACATTTCATATAATTTATTTTGATCATATTTAGACCCTTCCCCTCTCTGTACCCCTCTTAAATCCGTCACCTGACTTCATATATTCTATTATATATCTCTATTTCCACAAATCTAAGTACATATACAGGTATTTTTAAAGTCCTATTGAGTTTGTGTCCTAAAATGTCCTTCAGTGTGGGTCCATCCACTGGAGCCTGGTTGATCTTTTAGTAGCTCCTTATATATCCTTAAAAGAGAATGACTCACCTCCTCCAAGCAACTCTTGGTTGCCAACAGTTACTCAGGTTTGTTTGGGATTTCTTAACATTTCTACACTCTTTACTGGGATTTTATTTGTCATGAGCTCACATGGGACTTGTGCATTGCGTCACCATTGCTATGAATTGATATAAGTCACTGTCAAGATGCCTGAAAAATTGTAGTCTTTCTGCCCCCTCTTCCTCAGTAATTACAGAGCCTTGGGAGGCAGAATTTACATAGGTGTCCTACTTAGAGACAAGCATGCTACATTCTTTTATACTCTGCACATTGGCCAGTTGTGGGTCTTGTGTCAATCATCATCTGCTAAATAAGGAAGCTTCTCTGGTAACAGTTGAACAAAGCATTAACCTATAGGTATAGCAATGTCATTAGGTGTTACTTTAATACCATGTCTGTTTAGCAGGATAATATTAGTAGACTCTCCTCTGTGATCTGTTATCTGTCTAGCCACAGGTTCTTATATATTATATCAATCAGGTATGGGCCCATCTTCTGAAGTGGATGTCAAATCTAATAAAAAATTTGTTCGTTGACCGAGTAATATTCATCCCACCATTGCACTAGCAGATAAATCTCCTAGCACAGCTGATGTTGTAGCTCATAGGATTCATACACGGGCAAGATATATGATCACCTCTCTTCAGGTAGCATACATAGCACTTTCCAACACCATGTAAGCTAGACAGTAGAAGATCTCAGGTCAGTACCAGAATTATTTCTTCATGTTTTGCCTACAACTTGTGTATGTAGTTTCTTCAGCAATAGTCTTACTGTCAAATACTTGTGGGTAATGTAGAGCAGGGGCAATGACCATTATTATTTGGTGGTCTGTCATACCCCAGATCAACAGTTTCAAAAGACAGTGTTCATTACTGGCTCTTTTCATTCTTTTCTTTTTTTCCTAGTCTAGGTAAAGCAATAAGACAACTGAAGGAGATAAAGGGAATACAAATTATAAAGAAGTTTTAAGTTTCCTTATTTGCAGATGATATGATTCCATATATGAACAACCCTCCAACCAGAAAATTACTGGAGCTGATAAACACCTTCAGCAAATAAGCAGGATATTTTCTTAACACAAAATTCAGCAGCCTTCTATATATCAACAACAAACATATTGAGAAAGAAATCACTGTAACAAGTCATTCATAATAGCTTCAAAAACATAAAAAATTGAAATAAATATAACCAAGGTAATAAGGGATTTGCATAGTACAAATTTTAAGATACTGAGGAAAGAAATGGAAGAAGATACTCTATTAGGGTTTCAAACCACAGCAGCCTGCCCTCTCTCCAACAGGGTCTCACGGACTTCGGATTTCTCAAGCCCCTGAGAAAAGGGACCTGAGCTGATAAGCACCTTGGTCTTTGAAGTCAAGGGAAACAGAATCTTCTAAGAGGCAGCCTGCCTTTCCTCTCATCTCTGAAGACAAGATAAGCAGATTCTGCCTGTTAACCAAATATTTTAGGATCCACTTTAGTCCAGCAGCTTTTCCCTTATCTTAAGAGGACAAGAAATAAACACTTCCTGACCCAGATCCTGGCTGGCAGATGGATCAGAGCTGGGTTTACAAACTCTGCTTTTCCTGCTTTCCCCACCTGATTTTTTCCAAAAAACTTCCCACCTTCTGCACCCAGAAGCCCCTGTATATAAGCCCCAGCTCACAATCTGCGGGCTGACATTTTCCCTTCCCAAAGGGAACATGTCACATGTGAAATAAATCTCTATCATATTGAGAGTTTTATCTGTGTCTTGGTACTTCCTCCTCTATCCGTTCATTCTCTGGCAACTTTTTACCTATTGTACTCAATAATGGAAAGACCTCCAACGCTAGTGAATCTGTACTTTATGTGAAAATGACCCTCCTACCAAAAGTAATCTACAAATTTAATGCAATATTCATTAAAATCTCAACACATTTAAAAAAATTTTTTGATTTGTTATTTTTATGTGTATGTGCATATTGCCTGAATGTTTGAAAGTCCACCCATGTTCTGATGGATAATCCTGGGTGTCAACTAGACTGGATCTGGGATTAACTGAAATGAGAGAGATCTTCTTAATTGGATAATCTGAAGCTGGAAGACAGCCTGCTGATGGCAGCCTGTATAAAAGGCCACAGCAGAGCCTGGCCTGGCTTCTTGCTCCTTGCTTTCTCTCTCACTGGTGAGTTTTCTTGCTGCTGTAGACTGAAGACTAGCTGATCTTTTGGAATTTGTCAGAACTTCAGCACCAGATTGGGACTACTGAGACATCCAGCCTTGTGGACTGAGAGACTACGGATTCTCAGCCTCTCCAGTGTGGTGCAGCCATTGTTGGACAACTTGGACTCTATCCTGTGAGTGAAGGTGATAAATATCTATACATACATATTCATTCTACCAGTTCTGTTTCTTTGGGGAATGCTGCCTAATACACATGTTATGCTGTGGCCTGAATTCTCTCTGGGTCTCCTGCGTGATCAGACAAACCATATAATATATTTTATATGTATTTATTAATTTACAAAGGAAAGAGTACCCAGTGCCCAATCCCCACACTGCGCCTCAGAGCCCGCCTTATCAGACTGTGCCATGCCCATAATTCTCTCACGCATCCGGGACCAGTGTTTGCCCCAGGTCCATAAAAGTCAGTCCATTCTGTCTATCAGCTGTTGCATGCAGTGTTCCCATGGTTCTCGCTTCCCCACTGCTCTCTGCTTCTCCAGCTCAGCTCATGGCTTCCATACCAAGAGGGTTCCCAGCTACAACCCCTGTAGTCCACATTCTGCAGCAGGCCCTGCCAATCAGGAGACACTCCACCCATTTCCTCTGCTCTTACAATCTTTCTATCCATTTTCCACCAAAGTCCCTGAGACTTGGAGGAGGTGATAAATGTAAGGTGATCTCTCTTGTATCATGGTAAGAGAGTGGCTTCTTGGGCCTCACTATTAGTTGTATTTAGGCTGTGGCCTCTGATCTATCTCAGTGATGTTTCTTCTACTATAAAGACAAATGGAAGGAAGTAGACACATTTAAACAAACATGAATGTAAATACAGATGCCTAGAAAATATCCCCAAATGTGTACTATATTCATTAAACATTATACTGATGATGGCTTCTCCACTAGGGCCTGTAACCTTTCTTGACAAAAGGTGTTGGCCTGGTCTACAGCACCAGATGTGTGTTCTACCCCTAGGAGCAGGCTTTATCAAATTAGAAATTTGTCAGTTGAACATATGTGGTCAAGCCATTAGTGAACTTGCAGGTATTGCTTGGCATGTCTGTAGTGTGCAGGACGCGGGAACTATCATTGAGTAGCCTTATAGGGGATCCTTTCTTCCGCAACCATCTGTATAGAGCCTTCTGGCAATATGAACATCATCCATCCAGTGGCATAGAGTTTTTTTGCTTAGTCTCAGTTCCATCTCTTCTTCTTCTGTGCTCACAACATGCAGTGTCCTCAGCAACGTGGCCTTAGGGGGGCAACCCACCCCTGGTACTGTAGATTTTCTTAACAGTTGTCTATAGCTGGCATTTGCTTCTTCAGGCTAAGGAGGCAGAGGGTCTCTCTTCTCCCTGCTGCACCTGTTGGCTCCCTGAGTCAGGCAGGCCCTAGGTTTGCCTCCTGGCTGTAGTCATACATATCACCTTCCCATTGATCATACCTGGCTGATGAGGGAGGCCCTGGTGGGAAAAACTGCCTCCAACCCTAGCATAGACTTTCTCAGGAGAGAAACATAACTTATTTAGTCTTTGGGGATCCTTAACCATCCCTGGGACAGTTTTTATCATCTGAATGCCTTTTGTAAACTGTTCAGGTTTTAAACCCTTCCAGAAACTCCATAGTACAGAATTTCTTATTGTATCAATTTTTTTTCCCCTTTGGGCATTTGAGCTTGACAAAGAATCTTCCCACATTTGTCTTCGAATAGCCAAAATGGACCATTTCTTCTGCCTGATCTTTTTTTATATCTCTTGTAGGTTGCTCTATTATTCTACAGACACCTTTTACACACTGATTTGAGTCACTTAGATCTGCCAAAGCCTCCCTCACTTTACAAAGATTCTATCCCATTAAGGACTTAGAAAAACCATTAAACCTCTAAACCATTTCTCAAGGTCCCAGTGGAGATAAGCTTTCCTTTGTATCTCTAGTAAACACAGCCCTATCTGGCCAAGCTAACTGGACATTCTATATTGTTTCTCTCATACCTAGTTCTCTCAGTGATGCCTAGGCCTCTTTTATAGTCCTCCAGCTCCTGCTAATCATGGGAGTCTCCATTGGTGATGACCATGTATCTTTAATGCCTTGCACAAGCCTTTCCATTAGGGAATCCTCCCTCCTGTATTGACCTAGGTTAAACAGCCTATGTGTCAAGGACATATGGGTAGTTATATAGCTCAGCTGTGAAGCTTCTAAATGACTTAAACTGACATTATTTGCTTCCATGTCCTACACCTTCATGAGCCATGTGGTGAGGGGCTTTTTAATTGCTTGTTTGAAAGTTTTTCCTGGTTTCAACAGCTCCATTGTGGAGTATTTCTCTGAGCTACAGTACTGTTAACTCTTTTTCCTTTATACATCAAAGGTTGTTGAATCTGAGAGGCAGCTTTATCTACTATAATTTTTAGCTTGTTTCTTTTCTCATTACTATCTGTCTTTTTTCCTGGGTCCTTTGACTCCTGGTCCCCTAACCTTAGGCAAGTTAAAAATCTCCTGTTTTTTCTCTCTCTCAAGCTCTCAGGCTGAGACTGAATTTGCAGTAACCACTTTAGGCTTTTCAGCCTCCCTTGAGGCTGTTTCCTTAGAAGTGGACAAATCCTCAATTTTGCACAAAAGTAGCCAGACTACCTCTCTGTGTTCCCCTTGCACTCAAGACTTGTAAAATATTTTTCTAAGCTCTCTATAGTCTTAACGAGTTTTCAGACACACATGGAAGCAGAACCCATTTTTCAAGCAACTGAGCTATTTTCCCACATTATAGGATGCTTGTGGACCAGGAATTTTCCCCTTTGAGTCCATCCAAATCTGCATGGCCCACATCATTTAGTTACATCTTTTATAATCTATTGTATAACGCATGTGATTGGCGCTAACCCCGTTAAGCATATGGGGTTTGGCCATCCTCTCCCCTGGGTTCCTGCCAGCTACTCCTAGATGGGTCCTGTTATCTTACAGGATGCCTTGTGGAGCCCATTTCTGCCCTTCTGATTTGAGAATCTGAACCCAGCTTCCTTTCCTTCAGCTCACCAGTCGCTGCTGATACCTACCGCAATGCTTTCCAAGGCCACGCCCCCATGTTTTTCCTGGACTCCTGCAGTTCATCTAGCCAGCCACACAATGACACTTGTTTCAACAAGTTTTCCCCTCCCCCTTCTTGAGAGAATCGACCTACACCCTCTGAGGCCCCAGGGATGACAGACCAACATAAGACATTCTATTTGGATTTTGCATAGTTTATATGACAGTTGGGAGGGACTGACATACAAAGACATGGATTTGTGTAAGTTTTTCCTTTTCCATATTTGAAATGCATGCACCATCCACCTCCTGCCCTCGGTCTCTCCTCACTTGCCAGTTCACCCATGCTCAGTATGGCGCTGGACAACCCCTTTCTCCCAGTGTGCTTTTTGTTGCCCACACTCATCCTGGATCAACTCCAGATTTTTGAAGGAGCCTTCGGGCTACACCAGCCATGCCCCTCTAGGGCATATACCCCAAAGTTTCTCTATCTTACAACTGCAGAGATACCTGTTCATCCATGTTTACTGCTGCTCTGTTCACAATAATCAGAAAATGAAAACAAACTAGCTGTCCAATCAACTGATGAATTAATAATGAGGGTATGGTACGTTTACATGATGGAATATTCTTTAACTGTTAAGACAACTAATATTATGAAATTTGTATGTAAATTGATGGAACTGGGAAAAGTCATCCTGAGTGAAGCATCCCAGAACCAGAAAGACAAATATCACATAATCTCTTTTCTTAGGATTCAGGAAATTAGTAAACAGCCATATCAGGGGATAAGGGGAGTTATTAAGAGGTATGTAGAATGTAGTGATAAAAAGTAGGAAAGGGACATAATGTAATAGGAAGGATTAAATGCTATAGTATAGGTCTGGGGATGAGCACTTTCCTAGCATGCATAAAGTCCTGGGTTCAATTCCCAGCCCCACATCAACCAAGTGTGGTGTGGGATACAAACAATCCCAGGAATCAGAAGTTAGAAGGAGAATAAGGAGAAATTCAAGGTCATCTTAGGCTATATAGCAAATATAATGCCATCCTGACTTCCATGAAGCCATCTCAACAAAGAAAGGAATAATTTGTGCAGAATTAAGTACACAGCTTACCCAAGGAAGCTTTTACTGACATATTTATTGATATAATTTTCTATTTTTTGAAAACTTCATATATGAAGATGTTATTTCCATCTCACTGCCCCTCCCAATCCTCTCAGCAACTCCAACCATGTCCCTCATTCACACTCAATTTCTTTGCTTCTTTGATTATTCTTGTTCTATATACATACATATTTATTTGTGTATATATCTATATTATATAGTATAATGTACTGGGTCCACTTAGTGGTGTCCATGTGTACATGTTTTTAGGGCCAACCAATTAGTATGAGACAACCTATTAGGGAAATTGTTCCTGTAGAAAACTGATTCTCCCTCCCTCAGCAGCCATTTACTGTAACTCTTCATCTAGAGGTGGGACTCTGTGAAAATCTCTCATCCACATTTTCATGTGAACTTGCTTTGTCATTATGCAGATCTTGTTAGACTACTATACTGTGGTTATTTCAGTGGTGTCTCATGCCTATCATGTCTAGAATGCATTATCTAGAGTAGACACTTTGCTCCTAAGGTATTTTATTCTAAGGCTCTTAAAATCTTTTCTCCCCCTTTTTGCAATTTTTCCAAAGAGATATTTGTAGATGTTGCATTGCAGATGTGTCAGTTAAGGCTGGGTAATTCACAGTCACTTATGATCTCCTTTTGGACCTTTAATAGTTCTTTTCTGTTGCAAAAAGACATTTCTTTGATGACTGAATTACTCATTTATTTACTAAAATCTTTATTTATTATTTCTATTGTATGTGTATGGATCTATGTGATATATGTGTGCACGTCTGTGTGAGTACAATTGTACAAGTGCCATTCTATGCATGTGATGGTGAGAGGGACAGTCACAGATGTCAGTCCTCACCTCCTACCTTCTTTGAGACAGGCTCTCTCTGTTTCCTGGAATGTAAGCTAGGAGACCTATTAAGTGAGCTTTGGGCAATTCTCAGGCCTCTTCCTCAGTGTTCAACCACATTTATATCCCCATTTATATCCTCATTTATATCCTTGCCTATAAAATATGTAGCTTAGATAACAGTTATTTAAAACAACTTTAAATCTCATCCCTTGCTCCATTATTCAGTGTACTTAATAGTGTGTCTTACATCAATCAATACATAATACTAATAAAATACATGGTCCATAAGTAAAATAATCCAAAGTAGTCCTTTTTAGATTCCTAACAATTGAAACGATCCAGTACGTGCATAAAAAGAAAAATATCTCCCATGTGATTGGCAGCCTCTTTGAAAGTCAGAAGTGATTGTGCGGAAAGAACTGATCAGTGCTCACCTGAGAATGAGTTAATCATCTCTGGTGATTTGATTTCACACTTGAATCCAGAGCCTCTTCTGAGACTGATCCTCAGTGAAAAACAGTGACATGGGAGACAGCTCAGTAGCTATAAAATCATAACAACTTTGACTATGTTACTCTGTAATGAATTCTAATTTCAAGAGGTAAGATTTGGGGTCTGTGGTAAAAGAAAATACTTTATTCACTAAAATTGTATTTATATTTTTTAAAAAATCATATCTGTTTGAATAAGTCATAGTTGGGAAGGAAGCCAGTAGGAATCATGCTGTCATCCAACAAGAGATAAAAAGGAACTTTTGTGGAATCAACTGTTCCTATAGTTAAATTCTTCTGAATAATCAGGCATAAAACTAAGTTTTCAAATATTCTTTTTTAATTAGCCCTCAAACAAGACAAAATCTCAATATGGTCTTCAAAGTATATGAATTTAGCAATGGGGTGAAAATGCTAATAAATTCACTACGTTGTAGTGAGGTGATGTCTTCTTGTCAGGAAATATCTTTTGGAAAGTCCTGCTTTGTTCTTTGAATAAAGGTTTTATCATCACAGCATCCAGACACTGTGGACTAAATGAGACTATACAGCCAAAATTCTCAACAGTTGGAGTCATCCTCCATCTAGCAGACAAACTTCACCAAACATCTTAAATTTTTTGCTGAATATTTATTCATAGTGTACTCTTTTTGAAAATCAAACTATTTCATTTTGTCATGCTTCTGTTAGAAAACACATTTAAGTTAGGAAAGGATTCAGTCTAAATAAATAAACACTAAAATAATGTTCTGAACAATACCCTCATCTCAATGATAATATTTTGCTATTTCAAAGTAACAGTGGTTTAATTAGAAATATTTAAAATATTTAATATACTTATAGTAGCTAATTCCCTTATAATTCTATTTTTGGTTACTTTTAATTTCCATGGGATCTTATCTTCACTGTAATGCTTCATGTATGGTATACTTACTAAGAATAGAGTCTGCTCAACATGCCTGTATATATGTCTAGTTCTAGCACCTTTTATGTAGACTTAATTTACATATTATTTTCAAATTAATTTTTCTCACCTGTAAATTGGAACTAATAACTGTATTCTATGGAAGTGACTATAACACTTTGCATAAATTTTGAATCTCCAGCTAGGGATTTAGTAAGCATTCCTTGACAGTTATCAAATGTTTACATCATTACATAATCCCATGTTTATTTATTCTGATACTATGTTGCATTATTAAGTACTTTGCTACTTTCATGAGTCTCATATTTTAAAACTTATAGATTAAAGAAAGTAGTATTTATAATATAACATATAAATGTAAAGAAAATACATACATGCAGCTAATTTCTAGCATTCCTGTTATGAAATTTTAAGTCATGCTTCTTGTAAACCAATATATGAAAAATGATAGTTTGGAGGAAAATCTCAATTGTTACTCCATATTTTCCTTTCATTTTTTATTGTTAACATATATTTTGATGAAAACAAAACTACATATTTATAATTCCTTAATAAGCTCATCACAGCTGTTTTGAGGAAATGTCTACACTGTCCCATGGATTTCCTTGTGGATGGGAACCACACAGCAGTGACACAGTTCATCTTACTTGGTTTAACAAATGACCCAGTCCTTCGAGTCATCCTCTTCATCATCATCATGTGCATCTACCTGGTGACCATGTTTGGAAACCTCAGCACAATCCTGCTAATCAGAATCTCTCCTCAGCTCCATCACCCCATGTACTTTTTACTGAGCCACTTGGCTTCTACTGACATTGGCTACTCATCCTCTGTCACACCCAATATGCTAGTTCACTTCCTGGTGGAGAGAAAAACTATCTCCTATCTTGGTTGTGCTATCCAGCTTGGCTCAGGTGCTTTCTTTGGCGGAATTGAAGTCTGTGTTCAACTGCTTATAGGATCTTACACATGTGGTTTTCTTAATGCTTCCTCCTGTACTCTTTTCTTCTTTTCTTCTAACTTCTGTGGACCAAACAGAATCAATCATTTTTTCTGTGATTTGACCCCTTTAGTTGAACTCTCCTGTTCAGATGTCAGGATCCCCACAGCTATTACTACATTTTATTTTGGGACTATAGGTGTGATCACATTGTTAGTCATAGGTACCTCCTATACCTACATCCTCATCACCATCCTGAAGATGCCCTCTACTGAGGGTCGCCATAAGGCCTTCTCCACCTGCACCTCCCACCTCACTGCAGTCACTTTGTACTATGGGACCACCACATTCATTTATGTGATGCCCAAGTCCAGTTACTCCACCGACCAGAATAAGGTGGTGTCTGTGTTCTACACTGTGTTGATCCCCATGTTGAACCCTCTCATCTACAGTCTGAAAAATAATGAGATTAAGGGAGCTCTGAAGAGGCAACTTGGTAAGAAAATATTTTCTGAGAGATGTCTTTTGTAGGGTTTGATATAGTAATGGTATTCTTTAGACATTATTTAAAGGATTGTCTATGCTTGCAGTATATATTCTGATACATATTTAGGAAAGTTTGGAGCTTTCTATTCATTTTAATGGTGTATATTCTGAGACCAAGTCTCAAAGTAGGATAGGTACATAGAGTGTTATATTTAACACATTTCATGTGAAACTGTGAATGGATGTGTGTTTTCATTAAAAAATCCACAGAATTCAGTAAAACAGCAAATGGCCATGTTCTAGGGAGGCCTCCTGGTAAGGGTGATAGTATTCAAGATACATATGGGGGAAGGTGAGAAATGGAGTATGAGGGCTAAATTAGGGAGGGAATTGCAGAGCAAAGGAGGAAGGAAGTATGGACAGAGATAACTAACATTAAAGTGTTCAGGAACAATTCATATGAAAACATTCACTACAGAAGCTCCTTAAATATGTGCATATACATAATAAGAGGAGATTAGAAAAGAATTGCTCTATAACAGAGGGACACACCCTTACTAGAAACCATAGGCATGCAAAGAAAAGGGCCAATGCTGGGAATTGAGTATCCTTTTAAAATGTTGACCAGACGTTCTATGGCCCCTCAAACAGCACTGGATTTTGCCCCTGCACTTGATTACCACAAGAAATTCATGGAAATAAATGCCCTCTTAAGACACTGCATATATGAATTGTGTAACAAACTAGGAGAAATCAAGCTAGTGCTGACTTCAAATCTCCATTTCTACTGAGTAATTTTCATAATCCTGGGAGGTGCTAAGCATCTACCAAAAAAAATTGGGGTGATCACTGACTTTGCCCACATGAGTATCTTGTGAGCTACATCATCAACTTTCCTAGCAAAATATGTCCATAGGTGCAATGGTTACACAATATTTTATGGACGGGACCAACTACTTTGTGATCAGATTTGAGGTCCATCTACTTCACAAGATGGTGTCAAACTGACACTGAGACCAGAACTAAGAACATGTGGCCAGGCAGTTCACTGGCCACAGGAGAGACCCTACTAATAACATTTTGCTTCATGGACATAGTATTAAACCAGCTCCTAATAACTTATTGCTAGGGGCATCGACTTGCATTTTTCCACTCTTAACAGAGAAGCTTCCTCATGTAGCAAATGGTGATTAACCCAAGAGATACAACTGTCCAATGAGCAGAGAATAAGAACCTGCATTGTGCTTATCCTGAATAGACTTCTATATCAAATGTCTTTCTCTCAAGGCTCAGGGATATTTGTGAAATTGGGACAGAAATGTTCTAAGATCCATAAATGATGGATGACCACAAGGAAACAGAGTTATCCAGACTGCTTGTCAGTTATTTTTATGAACTCACAGAACAGCATTCCACATAAGCTCAAGTTAGATGAACATCAACATAGAAGTGGAGAAGTTGATGAGAAACCTCAACCCTACTGAGAAAATATTGGGAACTGACAGATGCTAGGAGAGAAGAGTCAGTCTTCTTTAAGGGCCTAACACTACATAAGTCAGCCAGGCTCTAGTGGAT
>NW_008327403.1:262026-269762 GCF_000622305.1 Nannospalax galili
TTGAGACAGGATCTCCCTGTAGCCCCAGCTGGCCTGGAACTCACTACGTAGACCAGGCTGGCCTTGAAATCACAGAGATCCACCAGCCTCTGGCCCCCAAGTGCTGGGATTAAAGGCGTGTGCCACCATACCTGGCTGAAAATTAATTTTTAATTACATTTATATGTTTAAATATAGGTGTCTACCATGAATCACGTTTACTGAAGTGTATAATTGTTCAAGGTCATATCTATTTTCAACAACAGTTCACTCTAAAGTATAAATAATATCTAAGTTGTGACCAAGTATAATCAGAGAAAATAAAAGTAGACCAGACATTAAAATTCCTTAAGATATTGTTATTATAGTGAGATCATCTATTGTGTTGGGATTTGTACACCCATAGGAGTTAAATTTCTATTCCTTTCCTCTGACAACCTCATTGCCTGCTTGCACGGGTGTCCAGTGAAAGAAAAAGATGAAATTTCCCTGGCTAATCTGTTGCCCTGAGAAACATAGTTTTCTAATTAATTAACATTTTAAAAACACATTTTTATTGAGCAACAATGATAAATCTTAGGTTATAATATATAAGGAAATATGATTTTCAAATTCCTGATGTATTTCTGTTTGAGATTCAAGTACAATAAATCAGCCTTTCCAAGAGTTATCTGAAAATTTTAAAAAATTAAACATACTCTAACATTCTGCACACTTTAAATATCCAAATTTTTTGTTAGAAAAACAAAATGTACTATGTTTAGTAATACTTGCAAAGTACTGTAGCTTATAGTAATATTCAAACAATGGAAAGCAAAATATTAAAATCAGACATGTCAGAAACCATCTTAATGATGGCAGGGATTGAACCCACTTCCTCGTGAATTCACTTACTCTACCAGTAAGTCAAAGCCACAGATTCCCATGAAATTTGTCAATGATCTCTACGTGCTGATATCTCCCACATTTCTTCTTTTCTCTTCTCGACTTGCATCATTTTCCCTTCAGTTGGTACTCTCATCCTCTGATCAGTTTATTGACTTAGAAGCATGAGAATAGTTTTCTCTCCTCTCTGCAGACGTGAATTGGATCAATAAATTTATAAATTCTGAGACCAACATTTATTTATTCCTTTTTTCCATAGTCATTGTCAGTGATCATTCTTTAACCTGACTTCTTTCACTTTTATTTTATAATGTATAGTATCAGTAAGATGGTTGTGTGATATAAAAACTTGACTTAGATATGGTGCCCAGATTTTTAACTCCATGTCAGACCAAAAGTGCTTTAATAGTATTTTTAAATGTGCTAGCATTTAATGCTAACTGTAACAAGCAGATAATCTTCATATCTTGTGTATTCTTGTCCAATAAGTTAAAGGTATTAACACTTGAGGGCCTCCTAAGAGAAAGTGTTTTAATACCAACCTAGTTTCTGGCCTTGAAACTATCTTTTACACACACACACACACACACACACACACACACACACACACCATTCTTTAACACCTTTCTCTCTCTGTGTGGTAATTACATATGATAATTCCTTAAGATCGCTCAAGACAAATGTGTTAATGTATATGTGTGTACATATGTCCTTATTCATGTGTATATCCTACCTTTGTGGACAATCCTACGACACGTCCTAATATAAGCCTTCCTCATCTATCCCATACTTTCTAAAAATTACTCCCCATGCATCATCCATGCACATAAATTTGAAAGAAATTATTTTAATTTTAAAGCTTCCAAAGATCTACATCTCTTAATATATCCTAGAAATTGATGAGAATGACTGTAATAGTTAATACTATATTCAAAGGATCTAGAATGACCTATAACACAAATGCATGCACATGGCTTTGAAGGATTTTCTTAACATTAATTGAGGTGAAAAAATACAATCTAATTGTGGAATGACAGTGGCACCATTTCTTGGGCTGAATAAACATGTTAAAGTTGGGGGGGCGGGGCTGGAGAGATGGCTCAAAGTTTAAGAGCAATGGGTACTCTTGCAGAAGTCTGGGATTCAGTTCTCAGCTCCAAGAGGGCAGCCCACAACCAAGTATAACTCCAGTTCCAGAGGATCAGATGCCCTCTCTTGACCTCAGCTGGCACCAGGCTCACACGTGGAGTCCATATACATATTATATATTGAGGCACTGACACCCACACACAAAATAAGAAATAAGACATTAGAAGACTGAGAAAGTGAGCTGAGCACCAGAATTCGTCTCCTGCTTTCTGACTATGTGTGCAGTGTGGCCAGGTGCTTGCACTCCCACCATCATGCTCCCTGTCATGATGGACTGAACCTTCAGGGTTTTATCCCAAATACATCTTCCCTTCCTTAGGTACATTGGTCAAATAGTCACAAAAATGAGAATAGTAATTCTTTGCCATCCTTTAATGCACACAGTCTGAGGAAGCTTAGAACGACAAGCTGGTTGAGAGCTTTGCACCACTACGGGACTTTGTTTCTAACACATATTCAGTAAACTCTTTTGCTAACAATTGTGAAAAATCAAACCTCTGAAAACAGCATCCTGTTTTGTATTAAACTTCTCAAAACAAAATGTATAAAGGGCAGAATAACTCTTTTGGTGCTTATTATTAAAAATAAATTCTATATGTAACATAAAACACAAGAATAGCAAGTCTTGGAAAGGTAAAGGAGGATCACTGCTTAGTCAGCTCTGGATGTGAGGAGCAGAACACAACAGTGAGTCTTGGGTGTGTTAGGATTTCACAGAATAAGAGGATAATGCAGAGCATCTAACCCAGGGCCTTTAACAGACATAGGCAACAAAGCACTAAGAAAATCTTGTGCTCCCTGAGGAGAAAATGAGGAAAAGGATTGTCTTAGAAGAATAGAACCTACTTGGGGCATACTTTCCATAGTTCACACAAATATTAATGAAAGTCTAGTAGCCTTGCAGTCACACAGGTTTCATTGGCACAAGGGAGGGACTGATTTCACCCCAATTCCCATCTTTATGGAAGAGTAGTTCTACTTTCATTGAGCTTCCATTGTTAACCGGCAGTCGTAGACCTGGTGAGATGGTGCATTGTGGCACCAGTCAGTAACGTGCTCCTGCACCATCCATGAGTTAAGGCCCTGTGGGGAGGTGAGGCTCCATCCTTACCTGCAACAAATCAGTGTGAAATAGTTCTTCATTTCTCCCTTCTCTGTGGGCATTTTATCCCAAGAGTGATCATAAGTTCCTCGGACACAGAGATTCACACAAGACAGGCATCTTCTCCAGGAAGAAGTGCAGAGAGCCGAGGATGCTGAATGTCCACATCATCCTCTGGAAGGAGGGAGATGTGTCACACACATTTTTGGCAGACTTGTGTCAATGGAGCTCAGGGAGAAGCTGAGCACAGACACTTGCCTGCCACTTGTAGTAGCATCTCAAAAGGATGACTATCTTCTCAAAAAGGAAAGAATTTGACCCAGTATTTCACAATATGATCTCCAAAATTTCTAGGCTGTCAAAGCTTAGAAAAGCAAAGCAAGAGCAAAAAAATCACAAACTGAATGTAAAATGATGGTATCAGTAAAGTGAATATAATTTTGAATTAGCTGGCAAAGGTTTGATGGCATCTGTCAAAAAATTCCACCAAACAATCAATATTTTTCCAAATATCAGGGAAAGAAATGGACAGTGACTCTCTAGGGATTCACTGGACAGCAGGAGTCACAGCTAATAACATCTTTCACAAACTGAATGAATAAAGCGATGTCAATACTAACATGAATTTCCATGTCACCTTAGTCACAGATTCAGGAAGATTTATAAATCTTTTGTTTATGAAAACCCAAAGAAATCCAGACCAAGGTGCATCATAATTAAACTTTGAAATCAAAGAGAGAAAGTTCTTGAAAGTAGCCAGAAAACAGTTATTATGTAAAGGGAAAATAATTCTGAAGGACACTTTCTCCACTGATCATCATGAAACCAAAGAAAGGGTTCGAACATTATAATTTGCCTGTTTGTCTGTCGTTATTTACTTTGTTTTTCTTTTAATTATTGTTTGTATTTGCTTGTGTGCTTGTTGAGGGTTGGACGCAACCAAGCAGGTGTGGTTGTCAGAGAGTAACTTTTTAGGAGACTATTCTTTCCCTGCCTTGCTTTGAGGCACAGTTTCTCTCAGTTCTGTCCCCCTGCATCCTCCAGGTGAGCTGACCTGAGTGTGTAGGGTATTCTCCTGTCTCTTCCTCCATCCAGCCATAAGAGAACTGAGGTTGTGGATATGCTCCATCATATCCATCCTTTTACAAGGGTTTTAAAGATTAATTTCATATTTTTAGGTATAGCCAGAGGTCTTTTCACAATGAGCAATCGTTCCAGCGCTGTTCTCTTCAGTGCAAGTAAAAGTTTGTTCATCCAGTCCATGTACTTTCCCTCCAGTGCAAGTATTTCTAACAAAGAATGTTATATGTTTAGTATTTTTTACCCATCATTGGTTTTAAGTTCAACAGAATATCAGATTTTTATAAATGATTTAACTATGTTACCTAGAACAAATTCTCTTAGACTAATATGACATAGACATGTACAAAGTGAATTAGAAAACAATGTAACCTGTTAAGTTAATTAAAGAAAAATAGGATCTGTTGTCTATACTCAGTACTGTAAAATCCTGGGGAAATAAGATTACAACAGATCTAGAGAGAGGGTATTTCCATAATGACAAAATTTTTGCAAAGACAAAATGATGAAATGAAAACGGGATGAGCTGTTAGAAATTAGAGTGAAAATTGGGCTGAGAAGGATATTCCTGTGGTTGTAGACAGGGGCATGAACATTGCTGAGCTAATGTGATTCTTCTGCACTTTGGCTGTGCCAACATTCCAAAGTTGGCAAGATCATCTTTTGAAGGAACAGTGTCAAAATGAACAGTCTTAATGCCGTCTCCTCCAATTGCATTTGAATTTCCCATTACTTACAAATTGATGTGTTGATATTAATGTAAGTATGATCATATAGAGAAGCATGTAAAACAACTTTTTTCTAAATAAAACATAACTTTATTTCCAGAACACTTTCAATTTTGAGTTAAAACCATTTTTATGATACTTTACACTTATTTGTTCTTGAGAGTTCCAATAAAAACAGAATGACTTTAGCAATCCATGAAAAGTGTCAGTCTATAAATTTAATGCATGGAAAAATAATCAAAGTATATGAGTTCAACGTATTTATATAAACATGAGTATGTGTTATTTTCATAGTCCTGATGAATTTTAAGTGGAATTTTAATGAACAAGTATGGTACTCAAGGGATTATATCCCACAGGACACCAATCTCATAAGCATAGCCTTCCTTTATATGGACATTTCTGCCATTCTTCCTTATTGTTGAGGCACAGACATTGACAAATCACAACTTTCCTTTTCTGTTGGCACAGAGATGTTTAGTCTCATTTTTATATCACAATTAGAGGTTAACTGCTTAAAGACATTAACACTTTGTTCCACATTCTTTGACTTCTGTGATCAATTATGTAGCTCATCTACTAAAACAAAAATTCCTGCGACAGATTGCTCACTTTAGTGAATAGAGCCATGGTGGGCATTCTGTGGTGTGTAGTGTGTCAGTTGTTTAGGTTCCATAGGTTGCCAGTGACAAAGCCAGAACCTGATCGCAGGCCTGTAGGGCTCCAGTGTTCAAGACATTTCCATATAGATATTATACTCTTGCCATAGTGATGCTCATATCTACGCTGACAGGGTAGTATGTGAATGTCACTTATTTAAAATGCTAAGACCTACCAGTGTGTATTAGCTCACAGAAGATTCTACAATCTGTGTGATTTTATTTGTTGTGTTTGTAGGAGTGTATTCCCTCACCTTAAATGGGCAATTTGAGCATAATCATGTTAATTAGAAGTAACCCTAGGTTTCACACTCCCATGAACCTTTAAATCAGCCATTTGGTCCTTGTAGACATTGGGTAATCCTCCTCAGTCACACCCATCATGCTCAGGGGTTTTCTCAAAGAAGAACGATTCATCCCTGTGGCTGTGTGGTCCAACTCTATTCTGTGTTGACATTTGGGACAGCAGAATGCTTCTTGCTGGCTTCCATGGCCTATGACCATTATAGGTCACCCCTAATCTACTCCACCTAGATGTCCTCCAGAATCTGCATTCTCCTAATGAGGGTTTCCTACCTGGGTGGTTGTGTGAATT
Organism: Nannospalax galili; assembly: GCF_000622305.1. Classification (NCBI taxonomy): domain Eukaryota; kingdom Metazoa; phylum Chordata; class Mammalia; order Rodentia; family Spalacidae; genus Nannospalax; species Nannospalax galili. Next base: position 268,204 of record NW_008327403.1, read on the forward strand.
CTTGGACATTTACTGACGGTTTACTACATTTTCCATTTGTGAACCTAATAAAGTTAATGACTTTTTCTGTTACTATTCAACTCTTTTAAAGCATACTTGCTGTGAGTTTTCTTCTGGAAGAATTGAAGCAATCTCTTCTGACTTCAATATTGTGGTCACTGTGTTCATCATTGCTGTCTTCCGTCTACCCCCTCTTCTCAATCCTGAAGATATGCTTCACTCAGGGCTGCCAGAAGTCCTCTTCCCCCTGCACCTGCCCCTGTTTCTAATATAAAAGCATTACGGATTCACTAAAATAGGAGCACTTACATTTTTTTCTTTAACTTTTTGTCAGGCACCATGCTTTATATCTATAAGTAAAACTTGTTTCACATGAAGTTTTCATTCTTTGTATATAGGTTTCAGAATAAAAACTCTCAGAATATCATTGTCATCTAAGACCTTAATCTAACAGTGCTGTCCTCCTGCTCTATGACAATCAAAAGGCTGAGGCCGGTGGTGCAGGTGGTAGGAAGCAGCTGTAACAGCTGGGTGTGATTGTACACACCTTTAATCCCAGCACTCGGGAGGCAGAGGCATTTCATCTCTGTGACTTTGAGGCTAACCTGATCTACATAGAGAGTTCCATGTCAGCTGTGGCTACCTGGAGACCCTGTCTCAAAGATACTAAAAAAAGAATGAGGGAGAGAGAGACAGAGAAAGAGAAAGCAAGGGAGGAAGAGAAAGCAAGAAAGAGAAAAGAAAGAGAGAGAGAAAGAAAGAAAGAAGATAGACAAGGAGAAAGAAGAGAGAGAGAAAGCTGTTGTAACAAACAGGTTTCCCCTTGTGACATCTCTGCTGCTGAGATTGACTCAGAAAACTCAGGAGAACTCAAATTCTGACTTTTCCAGGAGCTCTTTCCTTTTAGAATTCTGTTGTATTCAGCACCTCAAGGTCATGCTACTTGGGATGATGGCTTCACTCCTGTGGAGATGACAGGATAAGAATGCTTTTCTCAGGTTCTTTCAATTGGAGACTTATTTATTCTATAATTTTGTAGTGACTTTTGTTTCTTGAAGAAGGGTCTCCCTGTAACCACAGCTAGTCTGGAACTTGCTATGTAGACCAGGCTGCCCTTGATCTCAAAGAGATTCTCCTGCCTCTATTTCTCAAGTTCTGATATCAAAGGCATGTGCCACTACATCCAGCTCTTAGTGACTTTTGAATAATTAATTTCTTTGTTGCCTCTGAAACTGAAAAATTTTGGTTCCTCATGCATAATTTCACTGAAATCATTGTAACAATCTTGGAAATGTTTTCTCTGATTCAGACTTCTTTTCATTTTCAGAATGATCATTCTGATTATTTTCAACTCCACACACTTTTGCACATCAACTGTCTTTTTGAGAAGATACTCTGGGAAAATGTTAACATTTTTTTAAAATTATAACATCTTAAGAGCATGATTTATTTCTTTAATAAAAATGAAAACAGCAAATTAGTCTTGAGATTTCTCTCATAATATTTAAATATCCAGTTACATGAATTAAATTAACTTTTTAAATATAATGATCATAAAT
>NW_008327403.1:269900-271607 GCF_000622305.1 Nannospalax galili
GTGTTTATCTGGGTTGGCAGGATGATATAAAAGTGCATAAAAGAGAATTCGTTTCACATGTATTATTCCCGAAATCAATTTCAGATTGTGAAGAGTATATAATTTGTACGTACTAGGTGCCCTGCCATCTTGGGCCCGTCCCCTCTATCCAGAGGATTATATCTGAAAGATTTTAACCCAAGAAGCTATGTTTTTGGGACAGTTAAATGAAGCAGCTATGTTCCAGGAAATTTGGCGCCCTCTTCCAACTTCCGTGGGCATATCCGGACATGGGTGTACTGATGTACATGCAGGGAGAAACACTGTTTGAAGGCCTGAGAGCCTGAGAACTTAAGGCAAGAAAGAGAACTAGAACTGAGGTCCCTTCTTGTGAGCCGAAGCCATGGTCCCTTTTCATGAGCTTGAGCTGTGGTCTCATCCTGTGAGTTGGAGCCCTGGTCTCATACAGTGAGCTGAAGCTGTGTTTACCCCAAAACCCTTTGAGGTGGAGCTGTGGTCCTCTCCTGTGAGCTGGTTTTAATTGTGGTGGTCCTCTCCTGTGAGCTGGAACTATAGTCTCCCCCAGCGAGCTTGAGCTGTGGTCCCCTCCAATGAGATGGAGCTGCAATCCTCTTCTGTGATCTTTAGCTGTGGTTCTCCTCCAGTGAGCTGAAGCCATGGTCCTCTCCTGTGAGCTAGAGTCATGGTCTTCTCCTGTGACCTGGAACTGTGGTCTCCCCCAGTGAGCTGGAGCTGTTGCACCCTCCTGTGGGCTGAAGCTGTGGTCCCCTCCTGTGAGCTTTAGCTGTGGTCCCCTCCTGTGAGTTGCTGTTATGGTCCTCTCCTGTGAGCTGGAGCTGTGGTTCTCTCCTGTGAGCTAGAGCTGTGATTCCCCTCCAGTGAGCTGGATCTGTGGTCCCCTCCCTAGCTGGAGCTGTGGTTCCCCTCTGGTGAGCTGGAGTTGTAGTCCTCTACAGTGAGCTGGAGTCATGGGCCTCTCCTGTGAGCTGGAGCTGTGTTCCCCTCCAATGAACTGGAGCTGTGATCCCCTCTGCTGAGCTGGAGTTATGATACCGCCTGTGAACTGAAACTGTGATCCTCTCCAGTGGGCTGAAGCTGTGGTCTTCCCCTGTGAACTGGAGCTGTGGTTCCACTCCTGTAAGCTGGATCTATGGTTCCCCAACTATGATCAAGAGGAATGGCCCCCTTCTGTGAAATGTAACTGTGGTACCCTCATAATAATATGGACTCACAGTCCCAGGAGGGATGATCAGAATGAGCTGTGCTTTGTCAGTGCTCATCCACCATTGAAGATTAATCCATCTTCCAACTCTCACCAGAGAAGTTTCCTTAAGAAGCAGCTGGTGGTTGACCTGGAAACATTCCTTTCTAATGTGTGGGGAGGAGTGGCCTTCAGACCACTTATCACTGGGTTGGGTGCCTCTGCAGGGCTTCTGGAGTGAAGGACTTGGGAATCATTGCAGAGGAGGAGTTGGAAAGATTGTAAGAGCCAGAGGTGGTAGATGACTATAAAGGGGGCAGAGTTCTCCAGACAGCTGACCAGTAACTCTTAATGACTCACAACAATGTTGAAATCTTGAGTGGATGAGCCCATGCTAGAGAACATTTGGGTGTTCAAGTTAGACTCCATAAGCTTTATTACCCAGTGAGAATACACTGTAAAATTATGTGTATTGGGGGGGTTGTATGGAAGAGTGGATGGAAGAG
>NW_008327403.1:277468-277801 GCF_000622305.1 Nannospalax galili
TGACTGTGGTAGTTAACACTACATTGAAATGACCTAGAATGACCTATAACACAAATCTGTGCACATGCCTTTGGAAGATTTTCTTAACGTTCATTGAGGTGAAAAAACACAATCTAAATGTGGAATGAGAGTGGCACCATTTCTTGGGCTGGATTTTGGCCTGAATAAAAATGATAAAGTAATGGACCGGAGATTTGGCTCAAAGGTTAAGAGATATGGATGCTCTTGCAGAAGTCCTGGAATCACTTCACAGCTCTCACAGGGCAGCCCATGACGAAGTACAACTGCAGTTCCAGAGGATCACATGCCCTCTCTTGACCTTGGCTGGCACCA
>NW_008327404.1:0-281 GCF_000622305.1 Nannospalax galili
CTCTCCTGCCCTCAGGCCTCTCTGGGGGTAAGTCTACCATGCAGCTCTCCAGGCCTTGACTCCAACAGATGAGCTCACCCTTCCATCTCCCCCGCTGTTCTCTACTCCTAGCTTGGGCCCTGTGCCATTCCTAGTCTTGGGGCCCCAGACACCTGGGGAGCCACTGCTGATTCCTGACCCTGTTCACCACCACTGGCTTGGTGCCTTCCTTGGGCCCCAGGAGCACTGCTTCTAGACCCAGCCCTGCCCCCACCTCTCTCTGCTTCCTGATCCTGCAGCAC
>NW_008327405.1:0-1055 GCF_000622305.1 Nannospalax galili
TTAGCTATGACTACAGTGCATGGTTATAAGCAGACACCAGATTGAATTCATAAAAAGACATATATCAGTGTGACTTTACATCAGATTAATATATACAATTGATATTGTGTGCTGCAAATATAGTAGGGAAATGGTATTCGTATGTTGAGGGCTTAATTTATGTGCTGTGCTCCTTAATATCATAATCTTCACAAAAATTTGGAGGGTCTGATGCTATTCATTTTTATAAAGATTTAGCAAATAAATTATAGTTACTCCATTAAGAAATATCCTTTTGAATAATTAAGATTTCTCCTCTAATTCAGAAGTTGTTTTCTCATTATTTCTTCCTTTCTTAGGTCCAGCACCCTGTTTGAGTGCACATGGTCTCATTGATATTTTTCATTTTAGGATCCACTGATATTCAGGACGTGTCCATAGACTTCTCCCAGGAGGAGTGGGAATGCCTAGACTCTGCTCAGAGGGCTTTTAATAGGGAGGTGATGTTGGAGAACTACATCAATCTGCTGTCTGTAAGTGAGGAGAATTTTCTATCAGTATTTTTACTGTTCTCCATCCTTTCATAGACAACAATCTACTTTGTACAAACGTTAGTTTTGCTGTGTAGGTCTTGGATTCCTTAAATTTACAAATTAACGTATTGGGAATATCTGCACATCATTTCCACTTGTTAGAGGAATTATTTTTGGATTATAGAGCAGGTCTTAATTTCAGTTGTACATTGGCACATGATACTTTATCCCTGTAGCTAGAATCTCATTGTTAAATATATATTTTATTTTTATTTTATGTGTCTGAGTGTGTTGACTACATTTGTAAGAGTGCACCAGTGTCAGATTTCCCCTAGAACTGGAATCAAGCACGGTTTGTAGCTGTTACGTGGGTGCTGGCAATAGAACCCGGATCCTCTGCAAGAGCAGTCAGTGCCCTTAACTGCTGAGCCATCTCTTCAGGCCCTGTAGCCAGAATCTTAAAGTTCTATTGACATAGCTGAATTGTGAATCAGTGATAGAACTCACCATGTGAAAACTTAAAAAATTCCTATGTATTCTAAT
>NW_008327405.1:2021-3371 GCF_000622305.1 Nannospalax galili
TCTTTCTGACTTCTGAATTCTTCACAGACAGGATACAGTTCCCAGAGCTGTGGTTTGGAGGATGTGTCTTGTTCAGGCACCTTCCTTCTCTCTATAATTCTCGTCAGCCATGAGATGAGATTTCTGATGTCATGACCTTCCCTCTCATGGCTCAGTCTTGCCATTGTCTGTTAGTCTCTGAGCCCCATGGATACTGGACTGAAAGCTCTAAAGATGGAGCCAAAGTTTAATGTTTTATTTCCTGAATAATTTTTCGCAGGTGTAGATAAGATGAAAAAGATCCACAATGGACTATCTGGTAATATAAGAGAAGATAGATAAAATTCAAAGATTGGGATTACATTAATTTTCAGGTGTGGTGTCACAAGCCTTTAATCTCAGCACTTTGGAGGCAGAAGCAGGTGGAACTTTGTGAGTTAGAGGCCTGCCTGGTCTACATAGTGAGTTCCAGGACAGCTGGGGCTATGGGGAGACCCCTTTTTAAAAAAACAGAAAGAAAAAAAAAGACTGGGAACACAAAGGGCACTGTGAATGCCCCCATTTAATACTTACCTTGTGTTTCAGTTTTCAAGCTTTCAGCATACATTGGGAAAGTCCTTGACTCCACACTGGATTTCAGGATGTTTATAGGGCTTTGTGTTTGTTTTTGTTTTGATTTTCTGTCTTTTTGAATGGCATCTTTTTGTAGCCCAAGTAGGCCTGGAACTCACTATGTAGACTAAGCTGGCCTTGTACTCACAGAAATCTGCCTGCCTCTGCTGGGATTACAGGCACCACCACCACACCTGACTTATTACAGATTTAATTTTGAAGTTTACCACTGAAATATTTAAACTCACTGTATTTTATCCCTGTGCCACTTCTGAGTGCCTATAGTTCATGATTCAATATATTCTCCATTCTTCTTTAAAATATAACCATGAATTCTGAAGACATGGCTGGCTGTCATGAATTAATACATTTTTTCAAATGAACTTCTCCCTCCAACAATGTTCAGAGATCCCTTTTCTGCAAGTCAATTTTAGTTAATATGTTCACTTTCAGTATGATATAGTTATTTTTCATTATTTCATGCTGTTTTTTCTCTGGTCTTTCTGAGAAGAGATCACATATTATGACAGATTTCCTGCCTTTGTAATTAGTTGGTATTTTTCCATAACAGAATTAACTACAGAATTTCTTTTTCTTTTTCCTTTTTCTTAGTGTTTTTTTCATGTGCCTTTGGTGTATACATAGAGTTCCATTTGTACTTATTTCAACTTCCTAAATGACTCTCTTGTGACTGTACATTCATGTATTTTTCGTATATTTTCTAATTTATTTTATTGAATAAATTTTCTCACTTTAGTT
>NW_008327405.1:3449-3588 GCF_000622305.1 Nannospalax galili
ACAATGTTGAATTCATGCATATTACATGTTTCTTATGTATCTGTGTGTGATTGGCTCATCCTTATTTTACATATTGAAATGTTGTCTTCTCTATTCCTTTGCCTGGAGAGCTCAACTATTAGAAGACATCAGACATCAG
>NW_008327405.1:4653-5311 GCF_000622305.1 Nannospalax galili
AGTTCTTTCATCACATGTCATATCTTAGGATATATCAGCAAATACATACTGGAGAGAAACCCTACAGATGTGAAGGATGTGGCAAGTCCTTTTCTCAAACGTCAAGTCTTAGAATACATCAGCGAACACATACTGGAGAGAAACCCTACAGATGTCAAGGATGTGGGAAGTCCTTTAGTAAATGGTCACATCTTAGAAGACATCAGCAAATACATACTGGAGAGAAACCCTACAGATGTAAAGAATGTGGCAAGTCCCTTACTGAGATGTCAGTTCTTAGAGTACTTAAGCGAATACATACTGGAGAGGTACCCTACAGTTGTGAAGAATGTGCAAAGTGCTTTAGTAAATGGTCAAATCGTAGAAGACAAGAGCAAATACATACTGGAGAGAAATCCTACAGATGTGAAGAATGTGGCTAGTCCTTTAGTCAAATGATATATTTCAGATTACATCAGCAAATACATACTGGAGAGAAACCCTAGAAATGTAAAGAATGTGGCAATTCCTTTAGTCAAATATCGCATGTTAGATTACATTAGCAAATACATACTGGAGAAAACGACACAAATGTAAAGAATGTGGCTAGTCTTTCAGTGAATGGTCAATTCTTAGAAGACAGCAGCAAATATGTACTGGAGAGAAACACTGCAGATGT
>NW_008327405.1:7010-8112 GCF_000622305.1 Nannospalax galili
TTCTTTCAAATGTCAGGGCCAGCATTATTGTTTTCCTGTTCCACATCAACTATATATTAATTCTGTATTCCAGTGTCTTAACATGGTTTACATGGAACCATTAGTGCCGACATCTCTATGATTTTACATGCTATGCAGCTATGAGCCACAAATGGAGATTTGCATCTTTTTAGTATGTTTCTGTTCTGTCACATTTCTGAAGGAGAATCGTGAAGGTAATCTTCAGAGTGATCATAATTTTAAGCAGTGTTCATGATCATGCATTTTTCTGGAAATAGAAATGCACAGAATTGTGATTGTTTACTGATTCATGAGCTCAACCATTGGTATCAGAGACTTTGAAGGAGCATACTTGGAAAATTGAGTAGAAGGATGTTTGGTGTAAATACAAGAGGGTAGAACACTTCAACTGGACAAAAGATATTAAGATAATTATGTCCCATAAAAATGCTCTTTAAAAAATGAACTCAGCACAAGATTTCATTAAACAAGTAAATAGAGTTACCATTTCTTACTAATCAACTTCATCCCGTCACCATCCATTTCACTTTCAAAGAGCCCATGAACAAACTCGCAATAGTGACAAACATAGAATTCACGAATAAGCTCATCAACATGGTTTTCTCTAGATCAAGACTGATGTGACAACAGCTGTAGCTTTGTGCTAAACGATACACAGTGAATTCCATCATTCAGAGCCCCAAATTGGATCATTGTCTACTGAGACCAGACAGTAACACTATTATTGGTTGTCTACACCATCAGTGATATGGTGCACTCCATTATACTTACTGAAATCGATACCTATTCTAGTCAATAATTTGATCTTCCTACATATACTTCAGCCAAACTGCCATCCACGAATTTACAGATTGCCTTATGCACCATTGTGGTATTTCACAAAGCATTGTATATGAAGTTTCATGGGATCTGAAGGTGTTCAGCTGTTTTTGGGTTCTCTGAGTTGCTATCCAGGTATGAAACCAAGCATGAATTTGAGAGTCTGATGTACACCTGGAGTGGAGTGGGTTTTTTGTGCTACTATTCAAATAATTTGGTCCATGTGGAACTCAACAATGACATGTATGTCCCTTTGGATGTC
>NW_008327406.1:0-329 GCF_000622305.1 Nannospalax galili
AAGAGCAGCAACAAACATGGTTGTGCAAGTGTCTGTACAATAGGATGAGTCGTTTGGGTATATGCCAAGCAGTGGTATAACCAGGTCATATGGTAGGTTCAATTTTAGTTTTTTAAGAGTTCTCCACACTGTTCTCCATAGAGGTTTTGCAATTCCAACAGCAGTAAATGAGTATTCCCCTTTCTCCACATCCTCTCCAGCATTTGGTATCATTTGTTCTCTTGATCCTAGCCAGTCCTTAGGGTGGTTTTAATTTGCATTTCCCTCATTACTAATGCTGTTGAACACTTTTTGAGATGTTTCTTAGCCATCTTTACTTCTTCCTTTGA
>NW_008327407.1:0-221 GCF_000622305.1 Nannospalax galili
GGTGAGAAAGACATTTGGGGAAGAAGTATGTGGATAGATCTCTCCACATGGCAAAGGATGTGAACATACGTGTGTCTCATATAAATGCTCATCAAAAAGTGGCTTCAGCAGAAGATGAGTTTAATAATCAAGTAGATCAGATGACCCATTCTGTGGATTGTCAGCCCCTGTCTTCAGCTGTCCCTGTCATTGCTCAATGGGCCCATGAACAAAGTGGCCAT
>NW_008327408.1:0-499 GCF_000622305.1 Nannospalax galili
GCTGAGACAGCGACTTTCAGAAATAGAATTTTTCCATTAACCTGCAAACAATCCGCGTGATTGAAAGTGGTACAGCTGATATCAACACCCTGGTCCTAATAGCTGACAATGATGACACTCATGGCAGCCACCATTTTAGCACCTGCCACCACAATACTAAATCATGTGCTTCATAGGTACTGGAATGCAGGTAGATATTAAGTCCTATTTCATAGAACTGGGGACTATGAACGTTTACGTAATTTGCCTAAGTCTCTGTATGTATTAGAAGCAAAAAAGTGTCAGTTTCCAAACACAGGTCTGTCTAGTGTCAGCATCCACACTTTTGCCTTGAAATGACCCTGGTGCATAATTGTCCTGAAGGGCAGCAGACCAGGCAAGCTCTCTGCAAGATGGGATGAGACTCTGCTTGAAAAGCCAGAAATCAGTGAACATACCTGGGACAAGCTGCAGAATCTATTTCAGCATTTCTTTCTCCATTTTTGAGACTCAGAAGCCT
>NW_008327409.1:0-323 GCF_000622305.1 Nannospalax galili
TGTCCTCCCCACCAACAATACTTGGTGGGCCTGCACCAGCAGCCTCACCCCTTGTCTGTCCACAAGAATCCTTCAGTCTAATCATAATGAGTTTTGTGTGCCTATAATACTCATTCCTCGCATGACTTATTACTCTAATGAAGATTTTCTTGACAGAGGAATCAGCCTTCAGTCCCTACATTATCTCGGAGACACAGGGAACTTATTACCACCATCACAATTTCCATTCTCCTTGGTCTCAGCACAGTAAGCACCGAGACAGACATCACCTTTTATGTTCTTTCTAATTCCAGATACTCAGAGCTCCGTGCTACCATTGATGA
>NW_008327410.1:0-875 GCF_000622305.1 Nannospalax galili
TGACACAATTGCACCTAGTGATGGCACATTGGAGCATTGTGATGTCATATTAGAGCCTTGTTTTGTCAATACAGAATATGAGAAGTCATATTGTAACATTGTGATGTCACATTGGAGCATTGTGATAAAAGAATGGAGCGTTGTGAAGTCATACTGTAACATTGTGATGGCATATTGGAGCAATATAATGGCACATGGAGAGATAGTGTTGGCACATTGGAACTTTGTGATGGCACATTGGAGCATTGTGATTTCATATTCTAATATTGTAGTGGCACATTGGAGAAATATAATGGCACCTGGGGGAATAGTGATGTCACATTGGAGCATTGTGATTAAATAACAGAAAATTGTGAAGTCATACTGTGACATTGTGATGGCACATTGGAGCAATATAATGGCACACAGGGCGATAGTCTTGGCCCATTTGAGCACTGAGATGTCAAAATGGAACATTGTGTAGTGATATTTTAACATCGTAATGGCAACATGGAGCATTGTGATGTCACAATGGTACATTTTGAAGACCTATTGTAATATTGTGATGACACCATGGAGCATTGTAATGTCACATTGGGGGATTGTGAGGGGACACTGAGTACCATCTTTGCATGGTGATGAGACAATTTATCATGGTAATGACATAATTGCCCATAGTAATGTAACAGTGAGCACTGTGATGTTAAAACACCGTGAAGTCATACTATAACATTGTGATGGCACATTGGAGCAGTATAATGGCACATCAGGCGATAGTCTTGGCACATTGGAACTTTGTGATGGTACATTGGAGCATTGTGAAGTCATATTGTAACATTGTGTTTGCATCTTGGAGCAATTTAATGGCACAGGGGGTGATAGCGTTGGCACATTAG
>NW_008327411.1:0-256 GCF_000622305.1 Nannospalax galili
CATACTGCATAGCTCCCCAAGCTTCAGACTTGCAGAAATTCCCTGGGTCTGTCCCCTGTGTGTTGGGAATTCGGAGGTGAGCATCCGTTGCCAGGCTAGCTTAACCTGTTAATCCTGATTTGTATTCTGGTGTTAGGTTGTGAGGAAGATGTGCGTAAGTGTGGCCTGTTCTGAAAACCCACTTAAGGCTTTTATTTCTGTCTTTTGTTTCTTATTTGAAAGCCTTTCAAAATGGAACCAATTTGCTAAAGCACAT
>NW_008327412.1:0-334 GCF_000622305.1 Nannospalax galili
CTATCGGCGACCCAGCCTCTCCAGGGGGCGCACTCCTCCATTACCGACTTGCGGACATCCTAGATTTCGCCATCCTCGTATTCTTCCCGCATGGTTCAATGGCCAGTGGACCTCGCTTCCTTAGGAAAGTACACGGGTGAATTAAGGGCAGGATTCGGCTGGACAAAGCTCCAGCAGCGGAGACTTTCAGCACTGGAGCGGTGGACAGAGACACAGGACCCGAAGTGGCGGAAAAGCCTGCAGACCCGCCGTGCCATTCCAGGAGTGTACCCAGCTCGCGCGTTCACCTATAGTGCTGTATGTGTGTTCATGTGCAAGGGTGCACACACATGTC
>NW_008327413.1:0-211 GCF_000622305.1 Nannospalax galili
CGAGTGTGTGAGGAATGAGTGAGGAGTGAGTGAGAGAGGAGTGAGTGGGTGAGTGAGGAGTAGGTGACTGACCCAGTGAGTGAGGAGTGAGTGAGGAGTGAGTGAGGAGTGAGTGAGGAGTGAATGAGTGAGTGAGTGAGGAGTGAGTGAGGAGTGAGTAAGGAGTGAGTGAGTGAGCGAGTGTGTGAGGAATTAGTGAGGAGTGAGTGAG
>NW_008327414.1:0-542 GCF_000622305.1 Nannospalax galili
TTGATCTGAATTCTTTTGAACTATTTTATGATTTTTAGAATATATTTGGAAATTTATGCTTTTTGGTATTAGTTTAAAAGTTTTTTAAAGCTTAAAAAGTATTCTCTGCTGTAGACCTGTAGTCTTGTTTTGGTTCTTCATTGTATACATTTGAGACGTTTTGAGTAAAAGTAAGTAAAAGTTGCCTCCACTTAAAGGTTCTGTAGAAATGATAGTTGCTTTGGACTGTGGAATTTTACAGTCAACCTTATTCAGCTGCAACTTGCTGTGATAAAATGCACCCACTGTAGTATATAATTCAATCAGTAATGTATTCAAAATATGTAACTATTACCTTAAGGTATAGAATTTTTCTTGTTGACTGAATTTTTTTGAAAATGACATGTGCATTTAGAAACATATCTTTACAACTTACTGTTTTTTCTTCTGGTGACTTAATAATGACAGAAAAGTATTTGTAAAATAGATTTTTAATAAAATTATCATGCATAAATTTTTTAGATCTATATTTTATATATTATACATGAATTTAAAAGTACTTT
>NW_008327415.1:0-422 GCF_000622305.1 Nannospalax galili
TGCTGAACTTAATGCCTGCACTGTCTTTTTCAGAAATTCTGTTCCTGTGACATTAAGTTCCACTGCATTCATAACACTCCCCTCTATCAGTTTCATGGTATCACGTCTTATGAGGAAGTCCTTGATCTACTTGGAATTGAATCTTGATCATGGTGACATGTAGATATCTAATTTTATTTGAATCTATCCAGTTTGACCAGTACCATATACTGTAAATGCTGTCTTTTGTTCAAGATGTGTTTGGGGTCCCTTAGTAAAAAATCAAGTAACTGTAACTGCATGGAATTAAATATGGGACCTCAACTCTTTTCCATTGATTAATGTGTTGATTTTTATGTTAGTGGTATGTCATTTTCATTGCTCGAGCTCTGTAGTATATACACTTGAAATCAGGGATTGTGACACATGCAGCTCTTCTTCTA
>NW_008327416.1:0-1257 GCF_000622305.1 Nannospalax galili
ACATGCTTGCTTTCTGTAGAAAGAACAGTAGTTCTAACAATGTGATTATAACAATGAAAATGAATGAGCAGAAGCATTTTGTGTTTAAACCCGTTTCTTACAAATTGTATTCAAAACAATATTGACAAATGTTTCAGTCTCCGTGCTGGACAGAATTACGTGTCGGTTGTGTATCTAAGTGCTTGCTTTCTCTAGAAAAAATAGTAGTTGTGAAAATGTGTTTATAATAGTGAAAACGAATGAACTGAAGCATTTTCTATTAAAACACGTTTCCTACGAATTGTATGAAGAAGAATATTGCCATAAGTGTCAGTCTCTTTGCTTTAGAAAAATATGTCTCGGTTGTGTATCTAAGCGCTTGCTTTCTGTAGAAAAAATAGTAGTTCTGAAAATGTGTTTATAATAGTGAAAATGAATGAACAGAAGCATTTTGTGTTAAAATCCGTTTCCTACGAAGTGTATTCAAAAGAGTATTGCCATGAGTGTCAGTATCTTTGCTTTAGAAAAATATGTCTCATTTTGTATCTAAGTGCTTGCTATCTGTATAAAGAACAGTAGTTCTAAAAATGTGTTTATAATAGTGAAAACAAAAGAACAGAAGGATTTTGTGTTAAACCTCGTGGCCTACGAATTGTATGAAGAAGAATATTGCCATAAGTGTCAGTCTCTTTGCTTTAGAAAAATATGTCTCGGTTGTGTATCTAAGTGCTTGCTTTCTGTAGAAAGAACTAGACTTCTAAAAATGTGTTTATAATAGTGAAAATGAATGAACAGATGCATTTGGTGTTAAAGCCCGTGTCCTACGAATTGTATGAAGAAGAATATTGCCATAAGTGTCAGTCTCTTTGCTTTAGAAAGATATGTCTCGGTTGTGTATCTAAGTGCTTGTTTCTGTAGAAAGAACTAGACGTTCTAAAAATGTGTTTATAATAGTGAAAATGAATGTACAGAAGCATTTTGTGTTAAAACCCGTGTCCTACGAATTGTATGAAGAAGAATATTGCCATAAGTGTCAGTCTCTTTGCTTTAGAAAGATATGTCTCGGTTGTGTATCTAAGTGCTTGCTTTCTGTAGAAAGAACTAGACTTCTAACAATGTGTTTATAATAGTGAAAACGAATGAACAGAACATTTTGTGTTAAAACTCGTTTCCTACGAATTGTATGAAAAAGACTATTGCTATGAGTGTCAGTCTCCTTGCTTTAAGAAAATATGTGTGGGTTGTGTTTCTAAGTGCTTGCTCTCTGTAGAAAGAACA
>NW_008327417.1:0-521 GCF_000622305.1 Nannospalax galili
GGTCTTAACTGTCATAACTGTCCTAACGGTCCTAACTGTCATTACTGTCATTACTGTCATAACTGTCCTAACAGTCCTAACTGTTAACTGTCATAACTGCCATAAATGTCCTAACGGTCCTTACTGTCATAAATCTCATAACTGTCATAACGGTCCTAACTGTCCTAACTGTCCTAACGGTCTTAACTGTCATAACTGTCATAACTGTCCTAACGGTCCTAACTGTCATTACTGTCCTCATAACTGTCCTAAGGGTCCTAACTGTCATTACTGTCATAACTGCCATAACTGTCCTAACGGTCCTACCTGACCCTACTGTCATAACTGTCATAACTGTCCTAACTGTCATAAGGGTCTTTTCATACATAACTGTCATAACTGTCCGTAACTATCATTAATATCCTAACGGTCCTATCATAACCGTCATAACTGGCATAACTGGCGTAACTGTCCTAAAGGTCCTAACTGTTATAACTATCCTAACGGTCTTAACTGTCATAACTCTCATAACTCTCATAACT
>NW_008327418.1:0-566 GCF_000622305.1 Nannospalax galili
ATGTTGGCATATTGGAGCACTGTGATGTCACATTGGAGCATGGAGATGTAACATTGGAAAATTGTGAATATTTCCACAACATTGGAAATATTGTGATGTAAAAATGCATCAGTATAATGGCACATGGGACAATAGTGTTGGCACATTGCAGCATTGTGATATAACATTGGAGCATTGTGATGTCACAATGGATCATAGAGATGTCATATTGTAGCATTTTGATGGCACATTGGACCGATATAATGGCACATGGGGTGATAGTGTTGCCAACTTGGAGCATTGTGATTTCACATTGGAGCATTCTGAAGACACAATGGACCATTGTGATGTCATATTTTAACATTGTCATGGCACATTGGGGCAAAATAAAGGGTGATGGGGCCATAGTGAAGGCACATTGGAGCATTGTTCTGTCACATTGCAGCATTGTCATGTCACATTGGAACATCATGAAGTCATATTTTCACATTGCGTTGGCACATCCGAGCAATATAATGGCACATGTGGCGAGAGTATTGGCACATTGGAGCTTTGTGTTGGCAAATTGGAGCACTGTGATGTCACAA
>NW_008327419.1:0-1020 GCF_000622305.1 Nannospalax galili
TACCACCCATCCATACACAGAGGTTTGCCAGTTCCTGAACTAAAAAATCTGTGATATCGTTTTGTTTTTTTATATTTTATTATTTTTATGTGTATGCGTGTATTGCCTGCATGTAGATAAGTGCACCTGTGTCATGCAATGCCTGCGGAGGACAGAAGAGACTGTTGGATCCCCTGGAACTGGAGTTACAGACAGTTGTTAGCTTGTTAGCTGCCATGTGGGTGCTGGGATTCGAACCCGGGTCTTCTGCAAGAACAACCAGTGTTCTTAATCATTGAGCCATCTCTCCAGCCCCATGTGAGATCATTTTGTAATCTAAAATTTTATATGTGTTGAAAAACTAAGCCCAGTTATTTAAAAAATTGCTTCTCTGGGCCTTATAAATGGAATCTAATATGTCATTTAGTAAATACAGAACACCCCATTCAAAAATGTTTTAATCTAAGTCTATGATAGATAATTCACAAAGAAGTAGATGCAGCTTTATTCCAATGGAAATTATTTACAAAAACAGATGGTAGTTCATTTTTGGTTTATGAGCCATAATTTGTTGACCCCTTACCTAGTTTACTTCCTTAGTTTATCTGTAAGGAAACCAAGTCCTAAAGGATGAGTGACTGGCTCAGCTCACCAAGTCAGGAAACGATGGGGCAAAGTCAAATACTCACATTTATATACTAGTTAAATGTCTATACAGGAGACCACAGGAGCCATCGGATGGATACCCTTTATTCCCTTCCTGTATCCTGTCAGTTTAGATAACCAAAGTTTTCCTCCTGCAGGCGCTTCGCTTCTGTCTCTGCTGGGCGGGGGAGGCCAGGAACTCCCAGTATATCCTTTTCACTTTTCTAGCCAACTAGTTATCAAACACCTGGTCTCAAATGAATGACCTTGTGAGAAAGTAAAGAAAATGAGCATCTAAAAAGTTGAAGTTTTTTCCATGTGCCATATGGCACATATGGTTCAGTGTGCTAAGCCATACTCAGAGAGGCCATAGTTGAAAGTTTGATTCCTGAAATG
>NW_008327420.1:0-339 GCF_000622305.1 Nannospalax galili
ACACTCACCACTTTTACTTTCAGGATTTTCAAGTACAAACACAGACAAACAAAAAAATCCTCAGCGTGCCTTTTGACTCAAAACCAAAAGTACAGACCGGGAGGGGAGTAGCCAAGCCAATCTCCCTTCTTCTCCCGGGGAGAGGAAAGCTACGCTGTCCTCCCCACTCCAGACCACTCTGGTCACAAAGATCAGAGTGTTGGAACCAGGGGTCCCTGGGCATGTCTGCCACTCCGGCTGATTCCCAGAATACAGACTTACAGGTCCTGTACAGGCACAAATGTTCAAACGGAACGTTCCCAGAACAGGAAATGACTGACAGACAATAAGACCAAGACA
>NW_008327421.1:0-820 GCF_000622305.1 Nannospalax galili
CTGCACATCAATTCAGGGTTCTTAGAGAAAATCTGGTCTCATCTAAAAGCAGTGTTTGACCCGTCTTGGATCGTCACTTATGTACTCCTAACAGGCATAATTATTCTTCTCTTTCTACTTCTTAAATGCCTTGCTATTCGTCCCTGCAGTCAGAAAAAATTCAATCACTCTGTTTATCAGGCCCTTAGAACAATACACGAAGATGATTTCAACTAGCTCTATACAGCCTGACAGACTTGGCTTGCACAAATGTACGAGGCCTCCTACAGATAATTCCCTACCTCGACTGATCCCCCAGGATGATACCCCTTGGAGGGCTGGTAGTCAATGACGGGTAATCTCCTATTGGGCTGAATCAACCTAAGCCAGGACATGGACGTGTATGCCTATGCTCCAATAATGGGTAAGGTTCATGCCTGAATAGGACAACCTAAGACAAGCACAGTCCATGATCCTGGGGTCATCCCTAGGTGGAGCTGCCTACAGGCTCTTGCTGGACAGTCATTTTTAAAGAAAAAGGGTGGAAATGTAGCAGGAGGCTTCCAAAGATGGCACAGACTCAGAGCTCTGGGATTCAGCGAGAATTCACTTCATTTCTTGGTCTGCAAATAGCCTGCCAATAGGAGCCCACGCCTCCATACCCAGCTCACGAGCCCAGTGACTGCTGACAGACTGCATGGCATGGACCAATCAGAAAATGATATACTGACTAAAGGGACTTGGGGACAGAAAAAAGGGAACTATAAGGCCTGCCCCCCCTGCATTAAACGAGCCGACAGCACCTCGCCTAGTGCTTGCTTCTACCCGACTCCCAGAGTCT
>NW_008327422.1:0-262 GCF_000622305.1 Nannospalax galili
AGCGCGTCTGGCAGGTCCCGGCTTCTCTCTGCGTTGGTGAAGCTCTCTGCTCCGCTGCTTCTCCGCCGTGGATCCCTCTGCTACCAGGGCTGGCCCGGTCGAGTGCCGCCCTAATTTCACCCGTGCACTCTCTCTCTAGACTCGGGACCGTCAGCTGCCGGGTCACGAGGAGAGGTGCAGAGTGGCTAAAGCTAGGGCTCCGTGAGTCGGTTTACGAAGAGATAGCTCTCTCCGGGAAGGCTGGATCGTAGGCAGTAAGACA
>NW_008327423.1:0-259 GCF_000622305.1 Nannospalax galili
TAAGCATGGGAGTGCACGCCTTTAGGGCCAGCACTCGGGAGGCAGAGGCAGACAGATCTCTGTGAGATCGTGGCCAGTCTGGTCTTCATAGTGAGTTCCAGGTCAGCTGGAGCTGCAGGGAGACCCTGTCTCAAAAAGATTAAGAAATTTAAAAAAAATAGAATTTAAGCCAAATGTGGTGGTGTTACATGCTTGAAATCCTAGCACCTGGGAAGCTGAAGCAAAAGGATCACAAGTTCGAAGCCAGCCTGAGCTAAGT
>NW_008327424.1:0-349 GCF_000622305.1 Nannospalax galili
ACACTCAGTTTTGACAACAACCAAGGGACCCATGAGTTCCAGAACAGCCTGTGTCCAAGGGGCTACTGGAGGAAAGACATATAGGTAGACCACAGAAAGAAAAGTAGACCTCAGTACAGGACAGGTCTCCCACTCATTCTTACTGGTCCCAGACTGTCCGTATCCCCTTCTTGGGAGAGATTTACTCTCCAAGTTGGGAGCTCACATCCACTTTACCAGGAAGGGAGCTACTGTACAAGGAAAAGACGGAGCTCCACTACAGGTATTAAACCTGTGACTGGAAGATGAACATCGGTTTTATGAGGGACCGATAACAGAAACTCCTGGTATATCCGATTGGCTAAGTAAA
>NW_008327425.1:0-391 GCF_000622305.1 Nannospalax galili
CCTCCAGAGCTTCATGCTTTTTCCTCAACCTTTAAATATCTACACAGTTTCAGGATATGCTACCCAGGCACTCCTAAAACTAGAAATAGCATTTTTACAACATAAACCAGGAGAACCTATTGGGATGTTATTCTTATCTCTGAGGACTAAAATGCGAAAAAGGGAACTCTCATTATTTGTGACTCATATACACTCCCACACTGGATTACCTGGTGCGTTAGCCTCTTTAAATCAACAAACAGGTAACCTAACCAAACAAGTAAATGTTGTGACTCATTTATGCAGCCACCAACTCCTTCATCAGCCAGCAAAACTGTTAAAAGCTTATATCCCCACCTTCCTAAGGATCAAGCTAAAATTATAGTTAAACAATGTCCTCAGTGTGCTCCAC
>NW_008327426.1:0-778 GCF_000622305.1 Nannospalax galili
TGTACCTGACCACACTCACCCCTCTATCATCTCCATTGTTCTTCCTGCCCCCGAGCCTCTTCCTAGTTCGTAATAGTTCCCCTTCTATTTTCATGACTATTATTCTAGATTCTACATGTGAGAGAAAAATGTGCAATCCTTGTTTTTCTGAGTCTGGCTTATCTCCTGTAACATGATGATATTGACCTCCATATTTACTGTAAATGATGTGATTTTAGTCTTTATAAATGAATAAAACTCCATTATATATGATCACATTTTCTTTATCCATTCATCTGTTAAGGGATATCAAGGCCAATTCCATAACTTGACTGTTGTGAATAGTGTCATGATAATCACGGATGTGCAAATACGTCTGTTGTACATTAACTTAGATGAATCACATGGTCTATTTAGGTTTTTATAAGATTTTTATTTTTTATTCTATTTTATGTGTGTAAGTGTACCTGTGTCCTGCAATGCCCACAGAGGTCAGAAGAAGGCATTAGAGTCCCCTGGAACTGGAGTTACGAGCAGTTGTTAGCCACCATGTGGGTGCTGAGAATTGAACCCGGGTTTTCTGCAAGAGAAGCCAGCGCTGTTAAACACTGGGCCATCTCTCCTGCCCTTTTAAGACTTGTGTGTGTGTGTATTAGTATTTTGCTTGCATGTGCATATGTACACCACATGCATACAGTGTTCACAAAGGTCAGAAAAGGCATCAAAACCCCTGAAACCAGAGTTACAGAGAGTCAGAATTGAAATTCTCCTTTCTGGAGAGAATACTCAAGGATCAAAC
>NW_008327427.1:0-3159 GCF_000622305.1 Nannospalax galili
TCATACTGTAGAGATACCTGTACATCCATGTTTGTTGCTGCTCTCTTCACGATAGCTAAGAATTGGAAACAACCTAAATGTTCCCTCAAAATGTGGTACATCTACTCAATGGAGTTCTACTCAGCAGTAAGGAAAGATTGGAAAGGACTTTAAGTCCAATAAAAGAACTGTTGCTTACCACCAAGATAAATAGGCCAATAATGCACTGCAGTAGTTTGTTGTATCGGTCATTGTTGTGGTTATTAGGCTATAAAGTTGTGGCTGGACTATTGACTGATTTTTCAAACATCCATTGCTCAGGGTGCATTGCAGAAGAGGGGATGGAAAGATTGTAAGAGCCTGAGTTGGTGCATGATCATAAGGAAATAGAATCTTCCAGGCCTCTGTGAACTTGCTCACATGAAGTGGCATCAGCAATGTACTAGACCCATACGAACTCAACCAGACAAATCACAGCATAGTAGCCTAGAAACTATTTTCAGGTGATACTACTGTTTGAGGGAGAGTTGATCTTTAAGGGGGAGACTGTAAATAGGATGACTAGACCTCATTTGATGAACTGACACTGAGACATCTGGGCATACAAATTTGACTGGATCAGCATTAACATAAATGAAAGAATGCATGAAATTCAGTGGCAGTCTATGGCAATGAAGATGGGGTATAAAGATGATTGAGATATATTGTATGAAAAGCTCAATAAAAGTATTAATTAAAAGATAAAACTAATTGCAACAGAATCCCACAGCTGCTAAGATACTTGGACTATACCTCTGAGAGATACCCAGACTCAGGTGACACATCTACATTTGAACCTCCATACCTAAGGCTCATGAAACATAGGAGAATGAAGGGTAGAAAGAAAACTAGTGCATCCCTCAATTCTCATCAGTGAAGCTTCCTTATACAACAGAGTGTGATATGCAGAAGGGCACAACTGGCCAAGTTTTAAAGAATAAGAGACTGAAGGATGTGTGTCCCTGGATAGGACTCCTATATTAAACCTCTCTCACCCATGACTCAGGGACAATTGTGGAAGAAGGGACAGAAAGATTATAAGAGCCAGGGCTGGTTCATGAACAAAGGAAAAGAGAGGTTTCAGGCCACTGGAAGCTTACACATGTGAACTTGTGGCAATGGTGGCATGTAACATAGGACCCATGTCAACTCAATGAAACAAGGGCCCAAAGAGGAGGCGAAAAATAGGTGGTGGGCCAACACTAGATTGAAAACTATTTGAGACTGATTGCTGGTGGGTGAGGAAGAGCATGACTTACATACGACCGCTGGATGGGCTGACTAGACTCCAATGAATACATTTACACTGAAGGACACTT
Source organism: Nannospalax galili (assembly GCF_000622305.1). NCBI lineage: Eukaryota > Metazoa > Chordata > Mammalia > Rodentia > Spalacidae > Nannospalax > Nannospalax galili. Next base: position 1,338 of record NW_008327427.1, read on the forward strand.
GGGTATAAACATCTGAATGAATAGTACTCAGCATGTATGGCAGAGTGCATAGGATTCAGTTCAGTGGGGGGGGGATGGGGGAGGCATGGATGGGGGAGGGGAGTCTGGATTTGAGTGGGAAACGTTTATGAAATTTAAAAAGCTCTCCTTGTTAGCCGCCATGTGGCTGGGAACTGAACCTGGGTCCTCTGCAAGAGCAGCCAGTGCTCTTACCCCTGAGCCAGCCCTCAGCCTTGAATCCTGAATCTTAATTATCACTCTTTTTCAAAGATCCTCTTAAACAATCCTTTAGACATCCATTTCAATGGTCATTTCTCAGTTGTCATCTTAACTAGGCCTTTAAACAGTAAGAGACACAGTTCATCGTCCTCTTGCCCTGAGCCTCCAGTGCAGCACCATGAGCAACACCATCTCATGTCTCCTGACTGGTCTTTTTCGGTCTCCCCAGGCTGGTTCCTCCTTTTCAACATCTCAGCACTGGAATGTGCTGGGGCTTAGTCCTTGGACTTACCACTGTATTATTTTAGGCCCTTTGCAATTTCAACATTCTCATGAAAATACCTGTCTTATCCCATTTCCTGCTGCTATCAAAGTACATCTGAGACTGGGTAACTTATTAATAACAACTTAGGACTCATGGTTCTGGAGGCTGGAATAGCCAAGAGCAAGGCACTGCTTTCTGACAGGGCCTTCATGATCTGTCATCCATGGAGGAAGACAGAAAGGCAAGAGAGAGCAGAAGAGGTCTGAACTCACTTTTATAGCAAACCCATTCTCGAAATAACAGTCCATTCATGAGGATCAAGCCTTCATGAATTACTCACCTCTGACTGACTTCACAACCCAACAGTATTGCATTAAGACTGAGCTTCCAACAAACTTTGGGGGACACATTAAAACATAGCAGTACTTCTCCAATCTTTTCTTCAGTTCCATAAATCTGAGTACCTGTCAAATTTCTCTTCTTGGATGACACATAGATATCTCGAATGCAGTATATCCAAAAAACCCCTCTTTCCCTCCTGTCACCTAATAGTGCAGCTGCACTCCTGTAGTCTTCCCATTTTACTTAACAACACTCCATCATTCTGCTGATCAGGCCAAAATTCTTGGAATTAACCTTGACTCTTTATGTCCTATCTTCATTCAGTCCCTTAACAAACTCCAATTATTTCTGTCCAGAATTTGATTATGTCTTGTACAGTGTCTCCGTGCCTCCATTACAATCAACCAGACTGAAGTCATCATCCCTACAGGGTTTACTACAATAGTGTCCAAACCCCACTGCTACCACCACAGCCTTTACTCAATTATTTTGGAGAGATCTTATTAAAATGCAAATCTAAGCATACATTCTTCGGGTCAATAGTTGAGTCAGTCTTAATATCTTCAAAGCTCTGCCCAGTGTCCCCTCCAGCTATCTCTCTGACCCCATCTCTGCCTCCCAGTCCCTCTATAGCAGGCACACTGACCTCCACACTGTGCTGGCAGCACATTGGTCACATTTCCATCTTGGAATCTTCTTTCACCTTCTTCTTAGGAATAAAATGTCTTCAGATTTTGCTCAAAATTCTTCTATTACAAACCTTTTTAAAATTAAAGACCTTTTTGTCTAATATTTAGTATCCCCAAAGTTTATTTATTTTCTCCATATCCTATCTGTAGCAACAACATATTAAAATAGTTATCTTAAGTCGGTCTTGGTGGTGCACACATTTAATCCTGGTGCTTGGGAGGCAGAAGCAGGCAGATCTCTGTGAGATCTAGGTCAGTCTGGTCTACATAGCAAGTTCCAGGACAGCTGGGGCTACAAGAAGACCCT
>NW_008327428.1:0-325 GCF_000622305.1 Nannospalax galili
GCTTTATAATTTAAATCCAGTGAAATACGTGTTTGGAAATCTACAATGATTATATGGACTTGGGAAAATATTTAATATTTTGGTAATAGGAAGAATTTATTTTATGTAAGTACTATATTAGAAACATTTTTAGGAAATAATGGAACATATATATAATTTGTTTTTCTCAGCATTGTTTAAAATGGGGTATATTTAAGAAGATCCCACAGGGAGACAGGCAATCCCAGAAGCCCCCTAGGCCGAGCTGACAACATCTCCCTCCATATCACCACCAGGAGTGGGCCAAGTAGCCTCTGTGAACTCTGACACTCAAGTAGGTAGGTAA
>NW_008327429.1:0-280 GCF_000622305.1 Nannospalax galili
GTATATGCCAAGGAGTGGTATAACTGGATCATATGGTAGGTTCATTTTCAGATTTTTGAGCATTCTCAACGCTGCTTTCCATTGGCTTACATATATTGAACCATCCCCGCATCTCTGGAATAAAACTGACTTGATCGTGGTAGGTGATATTTTTGATGTGTGTCTATTTGCAGTTTAGGAGCATTTTGTTGAGTATCTTTGCATGTATGTTCATTAAGGATATAGGTAAATAGTTTTCTTTTTGTTGTATCTTTACCTGGTTTTGGTATTAGAGCAGTAC
>NW_008327430.1:0-454 GCF_000622305.1 Nannospalax galili
TACTTTGAGTTTTAACTTCTTCTATGATATATTTACTGTTTTTTAAAGATGGCTGTTTTAAGTTTTTACATTGTTTGACATAATTATGGATTTTTAAAAGAAATTATTTTTAGGTTTTGACATTGTTTGAATGACATCTTTACCTTGTAATTTAAAGACCATTTAAAGACTAAAGTTCGAATCCTACCACCCACATGGCAGCTAAAAACTGTCTGAAATGCCAGTTCCAGTGGATCTGACAGCCTCATACATCCTCCATGGGCATTGCACGACATGGGTGCACTTACCTACATGCAGAAAATATACACATACACATAAAAATAATAAAATATTTTTAATTATTTCTTTTTTAAAAAACTGAGACCAAATAGCACATGGAAAAAGAAGTGTATCAAACAGTCTGTGATCTTCAGAACCGTAGGATAGCTGCCCTCCTCTTGGAATTCCAACTTTA
>NW_008327430.1:576-723 GCF_000622305.1 Nannospalax galili
ATGGTGGAATTAGAAACCATTATACTAACTGAAGTAACACAGACTCAGAAAAAAAAAACAAACAAAACAAAACAAAAACCCACGTGTGTACCAAAACCTTGTAAGCATGTATGTATCCAGACATAACTACAGGAAACAGGATAATGA
>NW_008327431.1:0-250 GCF_000622305.1 Nannospalax galili
GCAGCCGAGAGAGAGGAGGATGAGGCTGTGGAGCCTCACAGGGACCAGGCACTGCCCCTTCCCCAGACTCAATGGGGGAGGGCAGGCGACCGGGACAGGAAGGATGCAATTAAGGCCTCGAGGGACCAGGGAACGAGAGGGAGACGCTCTATCTTCCACTTCAGAAGAAGCAGTGCCTATTTTACCGGTACAAGTGATTGGGGCGAGCAGCCCAGATGGAGTTCAACAATATCAGTATTGGCCCTTTTCC
>NW_008327432.1:0-328 GCF_000622305.1 Nannospalax galili
GGAAAACAGATGATGCAAAGACCTGAAAGTTCAGTGCCTTGCCACAATGGGTGGAAGATCATTCCACATCTACCACCCCTCCAAGTCTCAGGGACGTTTGCAGAAGAGGCTGGTGGAAAGAATGAGAGAGCCAGAGGAAGGGGTAGAGCGTTAACTGGAAATGTCCTCTGAAGAGTACGCCAGCAAGCTATAGCTACACCTCCTTCCCAAGCTCATCAAGAGTCGAGGGAGGAGTCAGTTAGCCTCCCACCCAATCAGTCCCACTCAGCTGCATGTGGGGGGAGGGGAAAAGGATATATAAGCCACGAACACAAGGAGGCACATCTCT
>NW_008327433.1:0-477 GCF_000622305.1 Nannospalax galili
CATGTGTGTGGAGTTCAGTGACGTTGGGCAGCTTTCTCAATCATTCTTCACCTTAGTTTATTTTTACTTTGTGTGCATGGGTGCTGTGCCTTCATGTGTGTATATGCGTCATGTGCGTGCTCTAGTTCCCAGTGTGTGTGTGTGTGTGTGTGTGTGTGTGTGTGTGTGTGTGTGTGTCCTTAGCCTCATATGTGCACGTGCATTGTATGCAAGTGCTGGTTGCCAGGGGCTGTCGTGGGAAAACTTGTTCGTTTGTCTGGTGGTCGTGAGAGTGGAGGTTCCTGCCCTCACCTGTGTACTGCTGGCTCCCAGATGCTCCGCAGCGCCCAGCCTCTGAGGCAACTGTTGCAGCTCTCAGGAGCGGCTCCCACCATGGCAGGGCTAGGGTCTGCAGAGCCTTGGCCTGTGGCCTTTACTGCTGCTCCTTTCCTTTGCTCCGCAGCTCAGGGCTGCTCACAGAAGCGTTCTGTGTCCTGT
>NW_008327434.1:0-313 GCF_000622305.1 Nannospalax galili
TAAATAAATGAAAGAAGAAAAAAAAAAGAAAAAAGTGATGGGGAGATATGGGAGGTATGGAAGGGAGGTATTCATGTATGAAATTCTCAAAAGAGTTTTTGTAAAAGTTAAAAAAAGAAAAGATTCCATCTTACTGCAGTCAAACTGCCTAAGATCTAGAGAAAAAAAAAGACTGCAAATGCTGGACAGGATGTGGAGAAAGAGGAAAGCTCATTCACTACCGGCAGGAATGCAACTTCATGCAACCACTATGAGAGCACTCTGGAGAAACTTCAAGAAACTAAAAATGAACATACCATATGATCTAGTGATA
>NW_008327435.1:0-508 GCF_000622305.1 Nannospalax galili
AAAATTCACTAAAGAGATAGAAATAGTGAAGAAAACCCAAATGGAAATGAAAGCAAGACTGGAAAACTCAATAAACCAATTAGAGACAATAAGAGAAAGGTCTCACAAACAGAATGAATGAAATGGAAAATAGAATATCAAGACGGGAGGATAAAGTTGAAGATTTGACTCTTTAAGCAAAGATTATGCAAAATTCGAAAGACAAAATAAAAAAAAACCCACAGGAATGGAATACTCAGGAAATGTAGGACAACATGAAATGACCAGATCTAAGTATTATAGGCATACAGGAAGGAGAAGAAACTCAAACCAATGGTGTTGAACAGATCTTCAATAGGATTATAGAGCAAACTTCCCTAAATTAAAGAAAGATATACCTATAGAGATTCAAGAAGCACAGAGTACACCATTAAGATGTGATCAGAATAGAAAGTCCCAATGGCATATCATAGTAAAAACATTAAATGTACAAAATGAAGAGAGTGTACTGAAAGCTTCTAGAGAAAAA
>NW_008327436.1:0-761 GCF_000622305.1 Nannospalax galili
GCTTGAACCTCACCTTGGTGTCTGTGTCGTCTCTCCTTGACTCTGCCAGACAGAGTCTTGGTTCACGGCAAGTGGTGGCCCAGAAGGGGAGCATTCCTACGTAAAGAAAATAAGGTAAGGTCCGCAGGTAAGCAGCGGAGATCTAGCGCTAGTAAAGTTCCCAGAGTTAGAGGGTCGGAGAGAAAAGTCCACGAGCAAGTGGCGAAGCATAGAATACAATGGGATCCTTAATGTCCAAAGAGAAAGTAAAACTCGCTCTGGTGAAACTGTTAAAGACGTGAGGTATTAAGTTAAAAAGCGAAACTGTGAATAATTTTTTAGAGGCAGTGGTGCAGCATGCCCCGTGGTTTCTAGAGGAAGGATATATAAATCCCCCGCTATGGGATAGATTGGGTACAGCCCTCCAGGAGGCTGATGAGCCGGGGAACCTCCCTCCAGGTACCCTAGCCATATAGAACCTGGTTAAGTCATGCCTGGGAGATACCTCTGGCAAGTACCAGGATGACATTGCTCAGAGAGCACAGGCACTAAAATAAGGCAAGGTCCGCAGGTAAGCGGCAGAGATCTAGCACAGGGGACTCTCTTGAAGAGGAGGAGCTAGAAAGCCTCTTCTCACAGCTGGAAGTTTCAGCAAGGGAAAAGACAGGGGTAAAGAAGAAACTATGCTGGCTAGGACCCTCTAGCCCTAAAGAGGAACCGCCAGGTCCATCGGCCCCGCCCAAATGTTACTACACCCCTCCTCCGCCATTTGCAAACGAGGT
>NW_008327437.1:0-356 GCF_000622305.1 Nannospalax galili
CCACTTGTGGGGATTTGATTGCCAAAATTAATACTGTTTCTGAATGTCATTGTAAGTAAAGTGTGTTTCTTGAGCCCAAGTGATGACTCTTATTTTGAACCCACTCTTCTAGATTCTTTTAGTTGGTGACATGAGACTATAATAATACTATGAGAGGATTTTTTTACCCAGTATAATTTGGCTTGTATTTTGGTTGTTGGAATCACGGATGGTTATTTCCTCCTTTACTAATAATATTGGCCTCATTTTGTTTTATGTGTTGCCAATGGTGGAGTTCTTCTGGGACACTGTGTGCCCATCAGTTCTTCTTTAAATTTTTATTCTGACTTCTGTTCCATGAATGATAATGTCTTTCT
>NW_008327438.1:0-721 GCF_000622305.1 Nannospalax galili
AGAAAATTGCTATGGATAGGGATATAGCATTTTAGATTGTCTTTGTTTTAGATTTTTTTTTTTGTTTGTTTTTTTGTTTTCTTGAGACAGGGTCTCCCTCTAGCTCCAGGTGTAGACTAGGCTGGCCTGGGACTCACAGAGATCTGTCTGCCTTTGCCTCCTGAGTGCTAGGATTAAAGGCATGTGCCACCACGTTTAGAAACAGGATCTCATATATCCCAAGATGGCCTTGAACTTGATATATAGTCAAGAATGACCTGGAATTCCTATGCTCCTGCCTTCACCTCCCAAGTGTTGACATTATAGACATGTACCACCACACATAGTTTGTGTGGTGCTGGCAATCAAACCCAGGGCTTCCTTCATGCCAGGGAAGCTCTCTACCACCTGAGCTATGTCTCTAGCCCACGAGTTACTATTTTCAATGTTTGAAGAACAATTGAGAAAAAATAATAATGAAGATGAGTTAGATGAAAGCATGTAATTATTTTATTCAAACATGACAAAGTATCACAAACTAATTTAGAAGAAAACTATTTTTTACATATGTTTTCATTAAATTTGATATATAGATCATTTAGAAAACATCTAAATCTGAAGTGTCTGAGGTATATAGTCAGTAACTTTTGATTGCTTTCCATTTTTGGTATGTATCGGTTGATTAGAGGCACATTTATAATCTTTAGTTTTCTTCATATTAAAAATAGCCACAAAGCATAAA
>NW_008327439.1:0-531 GCF_000622305.1 Nannospalax galili
GAGAATTCTTTAGGAAGAATGTGCTCTGGAAGGACAAAAGGATGGGTCAGCGCACCTGCCTACCACCATCAGTTCTTGCTCTGTTGCCTGCTTGCGGAAGCGCTGCCACACATCAATGGCAAAGAGGGTACTGCTGCTGTTGAAGATGGAGGTGAGTGAGCTCATGAGGGCAGCCATGATGACAGCAATCATTAGACCCTGCAAACCTGGGAAGAGTCAAGGGCTGAGTGGATAGCTGGCTGTTTCAAGGTTCTGTTAGGACAATGAAGGTTGCAGCAGAGTCACATCAAGCCAAGTTTGGTGTGAGGATGGGATGACAAAGGGTTAAGGGTCCCATCTGCCACAGATATAGAACCAAGAGATCCACGGTGTTAGAGGTTCTGTTCAGGCTCTCTCTGCCTTGTCTGTAGCCTTGGGTGGCCTATCTGCCTTGATTTCTTTCTCGATACCACAAGGTATGAGAGTCAAGATCATAAGAGTTTTTCTGCAGCCTTCATGTTTGCCTTGGTTTCATAGCTATGAATGATAGCA
>NW_008327440.1:0-1038 GCF_000622305.1 Nannospalax galili
TTTTTTTCTCTTTCTTCTTCTCTAAAAACTGTTCCCAAGGGGTCAGTCTATCCTTTCCCTCCTACTTGCTTTTGACCATCTCTTCTGCACTTTCTTTAAGACCTAGAAAAAAAATTCAAATAGTTTAGTTTAAATGTTGTATCTCTGATCAGTTCAAAGTTTACAAACACAAAATGAACTAGATGTAATTTATGTAACAAGGCAATATGCAATAGTGAATATGTGCAGCATCCAAAGATCAGAGAATGACAGGGAATAAATTTTTATAAATCTTAGTTCCTAAAAAAAAATTAATAAATCTAGCCAAATGAAATAAAACCAAATCAACAAATTCAGCAACTTGATATACTGTCAAGTCACTAAAGAAAAACTCTGTATTAGCCAGACATAGTGGTCAAATCTATACTTCTAGCACTTCAAGACTGAGGATGATTGGGTGTTTGAGTCCAAATGTGCTATCCAGTAAGAAACACTGTCTCTAAAGGAATAAAACTGAAAAAGAAAACCCTCTATTTAGGCGCAACCTTCCTTCCTCTACATTTAATTGTTCTGTGCCTTCAAGAAACATTCCAACTTCTTTTTGGCTAAAACCTAGTGAAAAAAAATTATGGAGCAAAAGCTCAGGCCATAACTACTAATTAATTTGACAAAATCATCTCTAGTTCTTCCTGTCACCTGTGAAAGCCTGTGCTCCCAGGCATGGCAAGTAACCAATAACAACTGACTAGGAAGGAAACGCCTACTGAAATATCCCAGGAAGGAAAAATCCCCAGAGTCACTGGTTCAAGCATTCTCTAAGGCTATGCAATATAGATCACAAGGACCAACTTGACAGTCACTCACTATGGCTTGCTTCCTTCCTATAATTTGTTCTTGATTCATGTTTCTAGGAGTCATATATTCCTTCATTCTGTAGGTTTAATTAGCATTTTAAACGTATTTGGTACAGCATGGAGGATAATCAGCTCAATTCCATCTGTACATCTGCCTGTGTTCTTACACAATTTACCTGTTCTCAGTCCCAGTACACTCATCAGT
>NW_008327441.1:0-368 GCF_000622305.1 Nannospalax galili
GCACTGTGTGCTGGTGTGGAGACAGTGGAGGGAGAGGGGCTGGAGAAGAACCAGAGTCTAAAATCTGGGGTGCACTGTGGCCAGAGATAGCAAATACACATGCGGGGCTTCCCAGGCAGGTCTAAAAGGACACAGCTCGGGAGCCCTGGGGAAGGGAAGGGTGCATAGGCCTGATTGGCTGTAGCCTGAGGCGGACGGTGGGGGGACGTGAAGGATGAGATGGGAGACTATAATCACCAGATGTGGCCCAATTAATGGGATCAGGAGGGGGTGGCGGGGCTCTGGGGAGGATGGCAGCTGCTGTGTTCTAGCAGTTTTTGCCAAGAGCAGGGGCTAGTCTTCACCTCTCTGTGCACTGGCCCTGGCAG
>NW_008327442.1:0-1301 GCF_000622305.1 Nannospalax galili
ACCCTTTTTGCATGGTGCATAGCAAAGCTTCAAATTCATTATTATTCCCAACTTTCTGGATCATTTTGATCTTTATGGGGCTAAAATAAGTGAAAAGTAATATTTTAAACTACAGATCATTTCGTTTTCAATTTGGGGGGCATCTTTTTAAATGACAGAAGTACAATTAAAACAATACAAATGGAGGCTTTCCTACCTATCACCAGGTACCAAGCTTCACTTATTTTCCAGGTTTATTCTGTCATTTTTAAAGCCAGTTTAACTTGTTATTATTACAAGTATGTCCTATGAAATTCTTAGGCATGTTTATGATTGTTATTGTTTTTGCTAAAACATCCTTAAAATTCTCAAACATTCTGTATCAGTGTATATGGAGTCATTTTTTATTATACACAGCCGATGACAACATTTGAATGAACCGATTTTCAAAACTGGATGACTCATTCTTGTCAGGAGTTTACTATGAGGTAGTCTCTTGGGGCTGTAGAGATGGCTCAGGGGTTAAGAGTACCTGCTGTGCTTCCAGAGGACCCGGGTTCTGTTCTCAGTACCCACATGGTGGCTCACAACTGTCCATGTAACTCCAGTTCCAGGGGCTCTGCTGCCCATTTCTGGCCTCTTGTGGGCATTGCATGACATAGGTGCACTTACGTACATGCAGGAAAAACACTCATACACATAAAGTAAAAATAAATAAATCAGAATTAGAAAAGAAAAATAGCCTCTTGCCTAGAAGGCAGGTCTAAAGTAGCAGCTGTAAACCAGCAGCTCTGTAATGAAAGAGCTGTTAAATAGACTGAAGTCTTACCATTTGATTAGGTACTTTACCCTTGGTGCTGAAAAATGCAGCCCAGGAGGTAAAGTAGATAGAGTAGCCAAAGTATGTTATTTCATTTTTGGATTTGTAAGTTTTTTCTTCTGGCTGAAAGATGTGACTACCAAGAACTGTGCAGCATAGTAAGGATTGTGTAAGGAGTTTGCGTCTGAGGGATGTATGCTGATCCAGACTCCATCCATTCATTTGTTCAGCAAATGTTTTTTGAGCACCTCTATGAACCAGGCACTGTCATAGGAGCAGGGGGCAGAGGTCTCTTGGAATAGATATTCTAGTGGGATGGGGGCAGAGCAAATATGAGTAGATAGATCTAATGATCAGAATGCAGTGGAAGACCTAAGCCACGGGAATAGGAAACTGTGTGTGCTTTTGTGTGTGGAGAGGGGGTACTCTTTATAAGGAGTGATACACAAAGGCCTCTGCTGAGATATCTTTTGAGCTAAGACTTAAGGGAACTAAGGGAAAG
>NW_008327442.1:4981-5880 GCF_000622305.1 Nannospalax galili
CAGGCGCGCGGGGGGGGGGGCGTGCCAGGTCCGTGGGGGGCGTGCCAGTGGTAGGCTCGCGGTTGACGTGCCAGGGCCAGGCCCGCAGGGGGCGTGGCCAGGCCTGAGAATGCGCAACCGCACCCTCTGGCCCACCCCTTCAGGAGGTTCGCTACTCACGCTCTGAGCTCTTTGTTGCGTAGGCCTTGGGGTGACGCCGGGCCAGACTAGCCGGCGGCGGCGGAGCAGGCAGGCGCAGGATGGAGGTAGCGGCGCGAGCGGAGACGGTTGGCGCGAGCGGAGACTGTTGGGCTTGCGCGAGCTGCCGCCGCGGAGGACCCGGGGCGCCCCCTTCACGGTCCCTAGGCGCCGGCGCCATGGGTGCGTTGAGCAGCCTGGCGCTCCGCCCCGTGGGGCGTGCTGAGTGGCTGAGACGGCCCGAGGCTTCTGCTTCTGCTGGCGGGGGCTGTATGCTACTGCCACCCGACTCTTGGACGGACGAGGACGCAGGCGAAGAGCAGCAGCCGCAGCTGAACACTCCGCTCAGGTACCGCGCGCGACACCTGCGAGGCTGGGCCGGTAAGCCGCGGGCGCCGGGCGGGAGCTGGGCGGACCCCGGTGAGTGCGGGGCATACCTGGGGGGCTTAGGGTACAGCACTTTAAACAGATGCTACCTGCATGGTGTCACAGCCTTAATCGGAGGTGCAAAACCCGAGCTTGCCTGTCCTCACCCGAGAGACAGACCCCCCCCCCCGCCCCCACAGGCGTGCGTTCCCCAGTAAGGTCTTAAGTGGGTAACTGCAGAGAAACTTTAGCTTGCACTTGCCAGTCAGTAGAGAGGTACGTAGTACTATCTGAGATTGACATGGTTCTGTGTTGAGGGCTTGCACGGGAAGTAATTGCACACCGCTCCCCTCATC
>NW_008327443.1:0-3308 GCF_000622305.1 Nannospalax galili
GATCGTTGTAATGACATACTGGCAGATTGTGAATGCACAATGAAATGTTTTAGGAAAATGGAACACTGTGAAGTCATATTTTAACATTGTGATGGCACGATGGAGCAATGTAATGGCACATTTGGCCTTAGTGTTGGCACATTGGAGCATTGTGATTTCACAATGGATTCTTGTGAGATCATACTGTAACACTGTGATGTCACATTGGGGGATTGTGAAGGGACAGTGAGCACCCATTTGCATATTGAACATGAGGATGACACTATGGAGCATTGAAATGACATAATGGCACATTGTGATGGCACAATGGAACATTGTGAAGTCATAGTGTAATCTTGTGAAGGCACATTAAAGTAATATAATGGTACATTGGGCCATAATGTTGGAACATTGAAATATTGTGATGTCACTTTGAGGAATTGTGATGTCACAATGAGCATTGGGATTACACACTGGAACATTGGGATGTCACATTGGGGTGTTTTGACCTGACATTGATCTCTGTGTTTGCATATTGAGCACGTTGAACTGCAAAATGTATCCTTGTAATGACACAATGGGGCATTGTGATGCACAATGAGCACTGTGACAGCACATGGAACATTTTGAAGTCACATTGTAACATTGTGATGGCACATTGTAGCAATATAATGGCACATGGGGCCTTAGTGTTGGCACATTGGAGCATTGTGATGTTACAATGGGCCATTATGATGTCACATTTGAGCATTGTGATGACACATGGGTTCATTGTGATATGACATTTGGGGAATGTCAGGAGACATGGAGCACTGTGTTTGCATACTGAGAATGGTGACGACACAATGGATCATGGTAATGACACTATGGTGCGTTGTGATATCTCAATGAATAATTGTGATAACACATTGGAGCATTGTGATGTCACATTGGTGAATTGTGATGTGACATTGAGCACTGTGTTTGCATTTTCAACATGGGGATGATACATTGGATCACTGTAATCACAAAAGGGAGCATTGTGATTGAAAAATTAGCATTGTCTTGGCACAGTAGAATATTGTGAAGTCATATTTTTACATTGTAATGGCTCGGAGGAACATTGTGATGTCACATTGGTGAATTGTGATGTGACATTGAGCACTGTGTTTGCATTTTCAACATGGGGAATATACATTGGAACACCTTAATCACAAAAGGGAGCATTGTGATGGAAAAATTAGCATTGTCTTGGCACAGTAGAATATTGTGAAGTCCTATTATAATTTTGTGATGGCTCATTGGAGCAATGCAATGGCACATGGGGTTATATTGTTGGCACTTTGGAGCATTGTGATGTCACGTTGGAGCATTATGATAACAAATTAGAGCACTGTGATGACACATTGGGGCATTGTGATGTCACATTGGTGAATTGTGATGTGACATTGAGCACTGTGTTTGCATTTTCAACATGGGGAATATACATTGGAACACCTTAATCACAAAAGGGAGCATTGTGATTGAAAAATGAGCATTGTCTTGGCACAGTAGAATATTGTGAAGTCCTATTATAATTTTGTGATGGCTCATTGGAGCAATGCAATGGCACATGGGGTTATATTGTTGGCACTTTGGAGCATTGTGATGTCACGTTGGAGCATTATGATAACAAATTAGAGCACTGTGATGACACATTGGGGCATTGTGATGTCACATTGGTGAATTGTGATGTGACATTGCGCACTGTGTTTGCATTTTCAACATGGGGAATATACATTGGAACACCTTAATCACAAAAGGGAGCATTGTGATTGAAAAATGAGCATTGTCTTGGCACAGTAGAATATTGTGAAGTCCTATTATAATTTTGTGATGGCTCATTGGAGCAATGCAATGGCACATGGGGTTATATTGTTGGCACTTTGGAGCATTGTGATGTCACGTTGGAGCATTATGATAACAAATTAGAGCACTGTGATGACACATTGGGGCATTGTGATGTCACATTGGTGAATTGTGATGTGACATTGCGCACTGTGTTTGCATTTTCAACATGGGGAATATACATTGGAACACCTTAATCACAAAAGGGAGCATTGTGATTGAAAAATGAGCATTGTCTTGGCACAGTAGAATATTGTGAAGTCCTATTATAATTTTGTGATGGCTCATTGGAGCAATGCAATGGCACATGGGGTTATATTGTTGGCACTTTGGAGCATTGTGATGTCACGTTGGAGCATTATGATAACAAATTGGAGCATTGTGATGACACATTGGGGCATTGTGATGTCACATTGGTGAATTGTGATGTGACATTGAGCACTGTGTTTGCATTTTCAACATGGGGAATATACATTGGAACACCTTAATGACAAAAGGGAGCATTGTGATTGAAAAATGAGCATTGTCTTGGCACAGTAGAATATTGTGAAGTCCTATTATAATTTTGTGATGGCTCATTGGAGCAATGCAATGGCACATGGGGTTATATTGTTGGCACTTTGGAGCATTGTGATGTCACGTTGGAGCATTATGATAACAAATTAGAGCACTGTGATGACACATTGGGGCATTGTGATGTCACATTGGGGGATTGTGAGGGGACATTGAGTACATTGTTTGCGTATTGACCATGGTGTTGCCACAATGGATCATTTTAATTACACAATGGCACATTGTCATGGCACAGTGAGTATTGTGATGGAACAGTGTATTATTAGGAAGTCATATTGTAACATTCTGATGGCACTTTGGAGCAATATAATGGCACATGGGGCCACAGTGTTGGCAAATTGGAGCATTGTGATATCACATTGGAGTATTGTGATGTCACACATTGTGATTGTCATGGTTGAGCATGGTGACAACACAATGGATCAAAGTAATGACACAACTGCACATAGTGATGGCACAATGAGCATTGTGATGGCAAAATGGAATATTGTGAAGTCATATTTTTACATTGTAATGGCACGGAGGAACATTGTGATGTCACATTGGGTAATTGTGAGGGGACTGGGCACCATGTTTGCTTATTGAGCATGGTTACTACACAATGGATCATGATTATGACACAATTCCGCATAGTGATGGCACATTGGAGCAGTGTGTTGCCATAATGGAGCATTTTGATTTCACAATGGAATATTTAGAAGTCATATTGTAACATTGTAATGGCAACATTCTCCAATGTGATGTCAGATTAGAGAATTGTGAGTGGACAATGGAACATTGAGGAGTTGTATTGTAACATTGTGATGGCATATTGGAGCAATATAATGGCACATGGGGCGATAGTGTTGGCACATTTGGGAATTGTGATGTAACATTGGAGCATTGTGATG
>NW_008327443.1:6460-6956 GCF_000622305.1 Nannospalax galili
TTGTGAAGTCATATTGTAACATTGTGTTGGCATATTGGAGCATTGTGATGTCACATTGGAGCATTGTGATGTCACAATAGAACATTGTGAAGTCATATTGTAACATTGTGATGTCATATTCAGATTGCGGGGGTACATTGAGCCCCATGTTTTTATATTAAGCATGGTTACGACACAGTGGATAAAGGTAATATCACAACTGTTCAGTGATTTTACAATGAGCATGTGATATCATAATGGAACATTGCGAAGTCATATAGTAACATTGTGATAGCACCAAGGACGATTGTGATGTCACATTGGGTTATTAAAAGGGGGGACTGAGCACTGTGTTTGCATATTGAGCATGGTGACGACACAATGGATCATGATAATGACACAATTGCACCTAGTGATGGCACATTGGAGCATCGTGATGTCATATTGGAGCCCTGGTTTGTCACAATGGAATATGAGAAGTCATATTGTAACATTGTGATGTCACATTGGAGCATTG
>NW_008327443.1:7851-9758 GCF_000622305.1 Nannospalax galili
GAGCATTGTGATGTCACAATGGAACATTTTCAAGACATATTGTAATGTTGTGAAGGCACCATGGAACATTGTAATATCACCTTGGGGGATTGTGAGGGGACATTGAGCACCGTGTTTGCCTATTGAGCATGGTGATGAGACAATGGATCTTCGTAACGACAAAATTGTGCATAGTGATGTCACAAGGAGCACTGTGATGACACACTGGAACATCGTGAATTCCTATTGTAACATTGTGCTGGCACATAGAGGGATTGTTATGTCATATTGGAGCATTGTGGTTTCAAAATGGAACATTGTGAAGTCATATTATTATATTGTGATGGCACATTGAAGCAATGTAATAGCACATGGGGCTATAGTTTTGGCATACTAGAGCATTGTGATGACACATTGTAGCAATGTGATGGCATATTGGAGTTTTATGATGTCACACTGGGTGACTGTGAGGTCACACTGGGCACTGTGTTTGCATATTGAGCATGGGGATGAAAACATGGATCATTGTAATGACACGATGGAACATTGTGATTGCACAGTGAGCATTGTGATTGCACAATGGAATATCATGGACACATTGGGGCAATGAAATAGCATATGGGACCATATTGTCCACACATTGCAGCTTTGTGATGTCGCATTGGAGCATTGTGATGTCACATTGGAGCATTTTGAGACACATTAGAGGCTTGTGATGTCACATTGGGGCATTGAAGGAGACATTGAGCACCCTCTGCATTTTGAGCATGATTATGAAACAATGGATCATTGTAATGACACAATTGCCATTTGTAATGACACAAAGAGCATTGCGATGGCAAAATTGAATATTGGGAATTCATATTGTAACATGTTCATGGCACATTGGAGCAATATAATGGCACATGGGGCCATAATGTTGGCACATTGGAGCATTTTGATGTAACATTGGAGCATTGTGATGACACATGAGAGCATTGTGATGTCACATTGGTTGATTGTGTGGGACATTGAGCACCATGTTTGCATATTGAGCATGGTGACGAAACAATGGACCATTGTAATTGTAGCACCAGCACTACAAATCACACTCTGAGGTCGGGCGAGGGGCTGAGTACTTAAAAAAGGACATGTCAGAGGGTCATTCATGTGGAGAGAATTCCCTTTATTGCCAGAACAGCCTGCTACATATATCACTGTCCCGCCCAGTCGAAAAGTCCCAGACAAGTGGAAAAAACACCAGGTCTCCACCTCAGCTGCAGAGAAGCACAATAACAGGAAATTGTGGGTAGGTAATGTGGTATTGAGTGTTCCGGTAACTGTGGTCAACAGCCAGGGTGCATCCCAAGGTCAGTAGAGAATCGGGGGATGGGTTTCCACAGCTCCCCCTTTTATTTAATATAAATAGGCCCCTGTCTAAGGTCATGCAGGTCGTTAGCGCATATCTTACCCATCATGGAGGAACTTGCTCAGGCCTCACAAGTGCTCTGTCTTCAGTTGATATGAGCCCCTAGATCTTACCCATCACTGGGTACCTATTTTTATGTAGATTTAGCCAAATATGTGCTGATAGATTCTCTCCTGTTGGTGTCAACAGCACCTGTCGAGTACACATATGGCTCTGAAATTGCCTCTTGCATAAGTGGCAAAGAAGCACCAAGGCTAGAACCGCAGCACCCAGAACCAGGAGGCCTAGGGCAATGGATCCACTCCATTCCTTAAACAGTTTTCCAACTACATGGAGACCCTTTACAAAAGCCTCCCTGGACACGGGAGGAACTCTTGTTTAATTTATAGATATGATTTGTTGCGTCAGCTGACGAGTATAATTTAGAAATTGTAAATTTCATGGTCCTTGCAAGAACTTATTGAGCTCCTTCATAGCTACTGAGGCATTGCGCACCTTAGCAGAAGTGACACAGATATGG
>NW_008327443.1:10530-12433 GCF_000622305.1 Nannospalax galili
CCGACACCGAGGCCCCGGCAGAGGAGGTAAAGAAAAACCAGTGTAATTACGGTTGAAATTGATGGGACCCCATATTCCTTCCAGCCCAAGCACAGAGGCACTTGAGGAATTTCCCTGAAAGTCTCCTACTGACCAATTACTGAGAACAATGCAAGGCCCTAAGAGGGAGCTACTGCTATTAAGCAAAGAAATATTAAGTACCTTAGAGAAGCAGAGGGCATTGGAGAGATCAAAACTGCCTGTAGTATTACCCATTTCCCAACTCACAGGTATAGCAGCCTTCCCTAATGTGTAGTTGGTACTGACCACCGTTGGCCAAACAAAACTGTCAATTTCCAATGGCATCAAGATTGGGGGATTCTTCACCAAAGCCCATATGATCTTCTGGCTGCTGCTCCTCAGGAAGTGTAGACACAGCACACACACAATGCTCAGGGACCCAAATAGGGTGTTCGGCATCCTGTTGGAAAACACAAACAGATCCTCGGGCCCAGACTAATACCATGTCCAGGTCTCTCCAGTTTCCTGAGGAAAGATCCTTCCATTTCATCACAGGCTGGCCCTCACATAAGGGCCTCCAGTGCCGATCAGCAGCCGAGTGGTTTTGAGCATCCACCATCAGAAAATTTAAAAGATAAAGTGTGAGGGCTAAAGTTGAATGAGGGGATGTTAAATGACCCCTTAAAAAGTTCCCCCTTTTTAATTTTGTGCAAATAGCACTTAAGGGTGCGATGCACTCTCTCAACTGTGGCCTGTCCTTGGGGGTTGTAAGGGATACCTGTTTTATGGAGAATGTCAAACTCTTGTCAAAAGGTGGCAAATCCTCTACTAGTATAAGCAGGCCCGTTGTCTGTCTTTAGGCTTTTAGGGACCCCCCAAGAAGGCAAAGGCCTGGAGGCAGTGGCGTTTTATATCCTTAAGTTTTTTTTTAACATATGCTGAAGCAAATATCATATGGGAATAAGTTTCTATAGACTCATGGACAAAATCTAATTTGCCAAAGGAGGGCACATGAGTGACGTCCATCTGCCAAATATGATTGGGTAAAAGACCTCGAGGATTAACACCCAGTAGTGGGGCAGGAAAAACCTCAACGCAAGTGGGGCAGTTTTTCACAATATCCTGGGCTTGTTTCATAGCGACATGGGAGGCAATAACTTGTCCCATAATGTGATTTTGGTCAATATCCCGACATAGTTTGAGATAGATATTTAAACTCTTGTCCCTATGTGGGCGGATGGCCTCTTTGCAGTATTTATTGGCATTTTCAAAAGCCATTTGCTTTACCACAGGCATAGCTGACTCTGCATCCCCAAAAATCCTAGTGGCAAACTGCAAAAGCCGATCCACAAAATCTGCAAATGGCTCAGGGGGTCCTTGTAATACTTTGGACAGCTGTTCTCCAGCCCCCTTGTTAGGGATTTGCTTTCAAGCCCATGTGGCAGCAGCGGCCACCTGTGCATACACTGCGGGATTGTACACAATCTGGGCGGCTAAGGTAGAATACACGCCCGGGCCTGTTAGCATCTCAAAATTCCTTTGTGGGAATCCTGCAACGGCATTGCACGCAGCGGTCTGGAGGCAGTTCTCCTGATACTCACTTCTCCAGAGAATATACTGCCTCCCAAAAATACTGCCTGGCAGAGCTGCTGCCAGTCACTAGGTGTGCAATGCAGAGCCGAGAAGGACTCTAGGATAGATTGTGTAAATGGGGCATGGGGTCCATTAGAGCTGACTGTCTCCTTAAGTTGTTTTATGTCTTTAAAATTTAATGGATCATCCTGTCGAAGCATCTGACCCTGTTGATTAGGGTCTGGAACCTCTATGACAGGAAAGAAAACCGCCCCTGGAACCCCACGAGGTGGCAAGGGTTGTGGTGTGCCTGAGCAGTCAGTGCAGCTAG
>NW_008327444.1:0-415 GCF_000622305.1 Nannospalax galili
CTGCTTTCCATAGGGGTTACACGAGTTTGCAATTCCACCAGCAGTGAATGATCATTCCCCTTTCTCCATATCCATTGAACTCAGGAAGATCTTCCTGCCTCTGCCTCCCAAGTGCTAGGATTGAAAGCTTGTGCCACCACGCCTGGCTTTAATTTTTAAATTTAAAACGAATTGTGTGTTTGAGCTGGGCGTGGTGGCTCATGCCTTTATTCCCAACACTTGGGAGTCAGAGACAGGCGGATCTCTGTGAGTTCAAGGCCAGCCTGGTCTACATAGTGAGTTCCAGGACAGTGGGGTTACAGGGAGACCCTGTGGCAAAAAGACAAAAAAGAAAAAAAAATGATGAGTTTGAGTGCTTTCCCTGCGTGTATGTAAGTGCATCAGGTGTGTACAATGCCCACAGAGATCAGAAGAG
>NW_008327445.1:0-2193 GCF_000622305.1 Nannospalax galili
TAAGATTGTTAGGGTTGTTAGGGTTGTTACGGTTTTTAGGGTTAGGGTTGGACTTAGAGATAAGGTTAGGTTAAGGGTCAGGGTTAGGGATAGTTTATGGTTAAGGCTAAGATAGGTTTGGGTTAGGGTCAGGGTTAAGGTTAGATGGTTGGGGTTAGAGGCTTGGGGTTACGGTTAGGGGGTTAGGATTAGGTATAGGGTTAGGGATCGGATTAGGATTAAGGTTAGTTTTAGGGTTAAGGGATAGTGTTCTGTATATATTTAAGTTTAGGGTTAGAGTTAGATTTATGTTTAGGGATAGTGTTAGCGTTAGGGTTAAGGTTAGGTTTAAGATTCAGGTAAAGGATAGGGTTAAGGTAGGGTTAGAGTTAGGGTTAGAGGGTTGGGGTTAGAGGGTTGGGGTTAGGGTTGGGGGTTAGGATTAGGTATAGGGTTAAGGATCAGATTAGATTAAGGTTAGATTGAGGGATAAGGGATAGGGTTCTGGATATGTTTAAGGTTAGGCTTAGAGCTGGAGTTAGGGTTAGGGACTGTGTTAGCATTAGGGATAAGGTTAGGCTTAAGATTCAGGTTAAGGATAGGGTTAAGGTAGGGTTAGAGTTAGGGTTAGAGAGTTGGGGTTTGAGGGTTGGGGTTAGGGTTAGGGGGTTAGGATTAGGTATAGGGTTAGGGATCGGATTAGATTAAAGTTAGATTGAGGGTTAAGGGAAAGGGTTCTGGATATGTTTTAGGTTAGGGTTAGACTTAGTGTTAGTGTTAGGGATCGTGTTAGCATTAGGGTTAAGGTTAGCATTAAGATTCAGGTTTTGGATAAGGTTAAGGTAGGGTTAGGGTTAGGGTTAGTGTTAGGGTTAGGGTTAGGAGTTAGGGATAGGGATAGGGTTAGGATTAGGGATAAGGTTAGGTTAAGGGTCACATTTGGGGTAATTTAGGGTTAGGGTTAATATATGTTTGGGTTAGGGTAAGGGTTAGGGTTAGAGGGTTAGGGTTAGAGGGTTGTGGTTAGGGTTAGGGGTTAGGATTAGGTATAGGGTTAGGGATCGGATTAGGATTAGGGTTAGGTTTAGGGTTAAGCGATAGGGTTCTGGATATGTTTAGGGTTAGGTTTAGAGTTAGAGTTAGGTTTACGGATAGTGTTATCGTTGGGGTTAAGGTTAGGCTTAAGATTCAGGTTACAGATAGGTTTAGGGTTAGGGTTAAGTTTAGGGTCAAGCTTCTTGTTACAGATAGGGTTAAGGTAGGGTACCGTTAGGGTTAGAGTTTAGGATAGGTATAGGGTGTTAGGTTAGGTATAGTGTTAGGGATTCGTTTAGGGTTAGAGTTAGGGCCTCCTGCTTCTGCTTCCTAAGTCTGAGAGTGTGCCACTACAGTACGGACTAAGATTTTCAAAAAAATCCATAGAACTGTTGTTGTCTTCCCATCATATCCTATGGAGGGGAAAGACCTGTGACAAGCCCACCACCAATGAATGGTGAGGCTTACCTTAACCACACTTTGCAGGTATGTGGTGTTTGTATGCAGAGTTTGTGTGTACACTGTAGCTGTGCAGAACATATATGTATGCAAAGAATGTGTCTGCACTTACAACGTGTGTACATGGGATTAGTCTCTCAAGGTCCAGATTTCTTCCTGAGGAAACCAGGTCATTACAGTGACTCCAGTGACTCCAGTGACAGAAAGGGGGTGGGTATGGTTTCTGGGAATTTCTCCAGGGGAGAAGGGGTTCCCTCTAGACTGAGCCTCCTCCCAGCCTAATGCTGGAATTGGCCCACATCTTTCCTGGCAGGTAGGGCAACTTCCTGCTTCCTGGGTCCAGGCAGCTGCAACTACCCAGCCTGCCTCCCAGCAGGCTTCAATCCCAGGGTGGCCTCACTTCAAATGGAGTTGTCTGAGGGGTGTTTTCTTCCGGGGGATCTACGGGGGCGATGGGGCGGTGCATCTCCTATATTGTGAGGGATAACCTCAGATTTCTACTGAACTTTTCAGAAACTGTTCTTTGATTTGAAGAAGGATCTCAAGGCCTGGCTGAGCTCAAGTTGGATTCATTCTTCATTTTAAAAATGTGTGTTTACTTAACTGAGCAAAGAAATTTAAATTAAACTAGGAGTTAAGCATGACATAGAATCTCCTAAAAAGAAACCGTAGCACAGTGTTCTAGTTTGTTTCTCCACTGCTGTAACAACACTCTGACCA
>NW_008327445.1:2552-3545 GCF_000622305.1 Nannospalax galili
TAATTCTCTAAGTTTGTGGGTCTCATTCTGAACTTAAATGGCCTCCTACAGTTTTCTAAGTGGTCCTCATGATTTTGAGGCCTGAACCTGCTGAAGTCTCAGCATCCCACTGTTCAAACAAGCCATGCTTATCTCCCTTTTCCCTGATGTGGGTCTGTGATCCACCATTGCCAACTTGTTTCTGTAGACCATTTACAAGTTACACAGTTTTATTTGTCTTTTTAAAATATACCTTGGATCATAATCCCCAAAGTGGAGTTCCTGGGTTAAATGGTGTGATCACATAGGACTCCCTAGTTGATTTCCAGAAAGACCTCAGAGATAGGTTTTGCAGCTTGGATTTCACTTATCCAGTGCTCACATGATGTCTGGAGCCAACATGTCACTTGTTGAGTTTATTTGGGGCACTCAATTATGTGTTGTGTTATATTGACTGCGTTTATTGGATATTCATGATAATCAATTGATATCACACACTGCCCTTCTGATAATGATCTGCTTTAGCAGTCCATGGGAAGGTTGAGGGCTTGGCTTTATTCTGGCCTAACAACACACTATTAGACAATTGCTAATGTTACTATTGTTAGTATACGTGTACCTGGGAAACAGAAATGAAGTAATTTGTGGAGGTGACCCAGCTAACAAGTACCTGAGTCCTGAAATAGTTTGCAGGTGTGTGAAGCTGTTGACTTTGAACCTTAACTGAATTTCCTTTTAGTGTCAGAGATAAATAAAATATAGTCCCTCTCCCAATACCTCATCAAAGGGCTACTGTAGCACCACCCTTTGCAATTCCAGGGTGTTGAAGTGGTAGCTGAGTACTCACATTTTAAACCTTTAGCCTTGGCCTTAACGATCTTGAGGCCTTTGGTGAGTAAGAGGATAAATCCTCTGGGCTGTGATGGGGGCACCTGGAGTTAATTGCTGTCTCTTAGGAGGTGTATTGAGTCTGTTTACATTCTGTGTTGAGGTTGAATCTGTTGAGGAAAAGCT
>NW_008327446.1:0-7972 GCF_000622305.1 Nannospalax galili
GGGGGGGGCGGGTACAGAACAAAACAGACTGAAACAACTTTCTGTACAGTGTGTGCTGTCCTTCACTCAGGTTAACTTGTTTCATAGGATTTCATGACTAGGAAAGACTCACATTAATTTGATTTGGGAAATTTAAAGCTTTGAATTGAAATATTCAAGACTGTACTTGCTGAAATTAACATTTCATATTCCAACTCTTCTGGTGTTAATTTGATCATGTTTAATGGGCGTTAGCAATTTATTTTTAAATTATAGAACAAATTGATGCAAGGATGTTGATTAACATAGTCAACATTTATATTTTTATACTAATTTTTTAATGTGAAGAACATATTTTCTTGTGACATAAACTAAATCATTTAATCTTTACTATGGGTCTACTTGGTCCTAAGGGTTTTGAGAAGGAAATAATAAAATCCACTTCCCATATTTCACCATTTCAGGCATAGAAAGGAGACAAATATATAAGAAGTGATTATTATGGCATGTGACTGTGAAAAGTTATGAATAAATGTTACAAGGATCCTATGGAGCTATTGCTTTTTCTGGGAAATGGATAGGATTTGAAGAAGATACAAACTATGGTGTAGCCGGAGGGGGTGAGAGGCTTTCAATGTGAAGGAGTGAAGAGGAATTCTGTATGGAAGGAGTGATACTGAAGTAATGGAGCATGGTACGATGTGTCGTTTGGGAGAACATTTCTTTAGAAGAGAGAGAAGTGAAGGGGAAGGAATTGGAAAAATGGAAGAATAACTAGATAAAAAGAGAGTTACACAAGTTTGGGTGAGGGCCGGGCATGGTGGTGCATGTCTTTCATCCTGGCCCTTGGGTGACAGAGCCAGAAGGATCTCTGTAAGATCGGGGTCAACTTAGTCTACAGGGAGACCTTGTCTCAAACATATTAGTTTGGGTGAGTATGAAGAGGTCCAATGCAGGCAAACAATAATGAGCAGAAAACTAGTGCATGAGTGTTCAATAGCTCTACTACTCGAAGCCAGTCCACATGCCAACATTAGTGTCACAGAAACCCTGTAAACCATGTTGTACTTTGGGGCTCTGTCCAGACTTCATAATTCAGAATGTGAATCATCCAACATCCCTAAGTGGATCTCATACCCATTGAAGTATAGTCTGACGGTATGGCCTTCAAGGACGAACACAGCTTGAAATGCTGGTTATTATAAAGAAAGGGCTACAGATTTGCCTACAGTTGAAGAAATACAAACCTTGACCAAATTGTCAACATAAAATCTAAAAAAAAAAAAATTCAGGAAAAATGAGACCACAGGCTTAAAAGCTCTGAACATGAATTTCTAACTTTGTTTTAAGAGATGCTTGAATTGAGAAGCCCAGCAAGGACATTTCCCTTCTCATTAATGAGGACTTCCTGGGAGCATGGAGGGAGCAGAACTGATCAACTTTACAGTGCTGGTAATTATCGGTTCTAATTTTTCAATACTATGTTGAAAACATTACTTTCTGAGCTATGATTTTGGCTCAAAGACGTTGCATTTCAAGAACATTACAATCATGACTTTCATTATTGGAGTCAAGTTGCTGCCAGCAAGACCACTGTTGTCATGTTTTTGGTATTTGATCAATTCGGTCTTCAGTTACAATGACAGACCATGTTAAGCAAAGACGCATCAGGAAAGTGATATAAATTAACAATTGTACTTTACCTTTTTGGCAAAGTCTGATACTAAAAAGTCACTCCTGCTCCCCTCCTTTGATCCAATTCCATTAGACTGCCAGTTCTGGAACTGATTCCCTTTATTAAATGAGACCAGGCAAAGCCAATCAGGGCCGGTCAGATGCCAACTGGTTACAATAGCTGCTTCTAATGATGAAATATAACCCCATGTTAAAGTTGGACCCAAAACAAACAAACAAATTCCAGCAGATTGGAAACCACACAGGCTCACTGGGGATGCTGAATGTCCAAGAAGAATTTTCTAATGAGTGTAATGAGACTGAGGGTGAGGATAAGCTTCAAGAATTGTGTGATTTCCACCCTCTGAAAATCAATGCAAGCTATGCTTCAATATCGTCTGACTCCCACAGATTCCTCGTTGCCCTCCAGCAGTAGTTAATTATGATCACTGTAGTGATGTGATGTTTGGAAGTGGGCTTGTTCTTGACGCTTGTGGTTTTGACCCAGGCAAAAGTCTAAGACCACAATAACCACATTTGCCTTGGCTCAAACCCCCATCTTTAATAACATATTGCAGTCAGTACCATCCTCTCTCTCCAGGAAACCTTCAAGATGGTAATCTATTTTCAAATTTCATAACCTTTGAAAGGCCTTTGCCATTCCACCAGATGAATAAAACTAGACAGCATTTTCCGTTGTGAAAACACATGGTATCTGCTTAATATTGGATGTAGCCTAGGCAATCGTTTTACTGTAAAGATAAATTTATCATCACCATTTTAATAAACACATACATATTTACATTTTAATAGATGTGTATGTCATGAATTTTTGAAGATAAAATTTTTCTAGAAACTTGACTGAACATTAAATATTCTAATTAAAAATAAACCTAATAGATTGATTTAAATAAATATAAATACATTTTAACATTTTTGAGGAAGTCAACGGAGGAAACTATTTTGAATTTTCCATTTTGTCATTACTATTAGATTAAAACAGATTTGCTTTGAAATATTAATTAAAATCAAACTTGCCTGAACCAAGATTTTGTTCCTGGAAGCCTCAGTGATCCTTGTGTGGATGTCAGGAGAGCAAGAAACACAGAAAATGAGCAGTTTAAACTTAGTGTTCACAGCATTAGAAAGCTAGATGCTTAAGGACAACCATTTTCCCTGTTGACTTGAGTGTTAGCAATCCCCTTTCTTCAGTCTAGCCTTGGAAGGATTTATCTATGAAGCAATAGCCGTTTACAAGGTGGTTCATTTATTTGTTTGAGAGCCTTTGCACCATGGCCCTATAGCAATGCGACCTTGCAGTGTTGTTCAAAGTTTGTGACAACCATCCTAACAGAACTTGCCCGTTATATGTTTTGCTGGTGTTTATAAATGTAATACCTACATCACTTCCTATTCAACTTGAAATGCATCTCCTTCAGCACACTAATATAGACAGTGTCCCCAGATGCAGAGTCAGGGTCTCAGACCTGCTCTAGGCCATTTGCCTTTTTGTGTGTGTAAGTTACCAAATTACCTTGTGAAGCCCTGTTGAATCAGATTTCATGTTTTGTTGGATTTTGCCAACATAATGTATTCATAACTGATATCTAGAATAATAACACACTGATGTGATATTTAAAAATAAAACATGATTTATTAACTTGCAAACTTTCACATATTCTAAAATCTTCAAAATCTGTTTCTTCAGCTCAAGTCTGTCTTTTCATCTCAGATTCTTCTTTCCAACCACTACCAACAATGGTGCTCTTCAGTGTCTCACGAGCTCCTCCAATTCATCTCCTCCAAAGCTGGCTCTAGACTGTCCTGCAACATTCAGGCGGAATCCATCTTCTCAGTATGTTATCATGTACCCAGTTGCTCAACCCCCAAACCTAGTGGGAATCATCCTTACTGTCTCTTTGTAGCCATGTCCATGTCTAATCCATTGCCAAATGTTGTTACCTTTTTCTACAAAACATGCATTAACCTTATTTGATTCTCCAACACTGCCCATGTAGGCTTATCAAAACCACAAGAGTGCCCTCTGTTTTCCACTGCTGGTCTTGTTTCCAACCAAAGTTGTCTGTTCACAGCATCTAGAGAAACATTTAAAAATGTAAACTGTATAATGTTACTCCTCTATATAAGGATTCCTCACTTAAAATAAAATGCTCACGCTTGCCATATGCTACACGGCCATGGCCACCACCTGTCTCACAACCAGACTCAGTCCACTCTACTTACTCATTCCTGCCACCCGGTTCCCTGCTGTGATTTGAATCATGCTGCCTTTCCTCCTAAATCTATGCTAAAATCCTAACCTGTGAATGCCTATGAATATGATCTTATTTTTAAAAACTGTCTTTGTGGATTTAAGTCAGTTAAAATGAGGTCATTAATGTGGGCTGAAATCCCAGGTGACCACTGTCCTTAAAAAGGAGGATACGTGGCTGTGGGAGAAACAGACACACTGGCAGAGCACCATGTGGGACTCGAAACAGATTGCAATGAGTCTGCAGCTGGTAAGGAAGATGGGTCTGGAAACCACCAAAAATAAGGAAGTGGCCAGGAAAGATTCTAGGAAAAATATGAGGAAGAACAACCATTATTGACAGCTTGGTTTTGGACTCTGAGCCTCTGAATCATGAAAGAATATTATCTGCATTGTTTAAGGGCACCAAGTTAGTGGTACTTTATCATGAAAATCTCAAGAAATGAATCCTCTCTTTGTGCTCTCCAAATATAGGGGATGCTTCTCTCCCTTAGACTTGCCCATGTGGTCCCTTGGCTTGAATCCTCTTTCCCAGGCTAGTTCTGGGTTTAACCTAGGCTTATTCTTTCTGGTCTTTCCTTAAATGTTCCTTTCTAAGATGCTTTCTTTCACCAAAGTGAGGGTGTAGACCCTGTTTATCTCCTCATGGTACTGTCTGGTCATCTTCCCTTGTATTTAGTAAGGACCTAAAACCTTCCCCTCTG
Source organism: Nannospalax galili (assembly GCF_000622305.1). Classification (NCBI taxonomy): domain Eukaryota; kingdom Metazoa; phylum Chordata; class Mammalia; order Rodentia; family Spalacidae; genus Nannospalax; species Nannospalax galili. The sequence continues at coordinate 4,630 of NW_008327446.1, forward strand.
AATAAATAGATTTTAAGAGCTGGCTTTCTTCCTGCTGGCCTTTGGAACCTAACCCCCAACTATGTCCTCAGCTGATCTGGCCATCAAACCTACTAGGACACTGTTGCTGCAGGATCTGTCTCCTAAGACCCATGCATGACTCCTTCTTACTTGATTTCAAACTTGACTCAGGAATCAAGCCATCACTTTTCACACCATTCCAATCCATCCTCTCTGGGATTCCATGCTATCACTATTACATTTTCTAAATAGCTTATTTATTGTTATGCCAGTCACCCTCCCTCCCCCATCACATACACACACTTGTGTAAGGAACATAACTACAGATATAATTTAAAACAACTATTAATTGATTTCTAGAATAGTAGCTGCAGGCTGTAGTAGACATTCAATAAACAACCAAGGAATGAATCAAAGGACGAATGAAGACAAGAATAGTAATTATGTTCTTCCAGATCTTTTAAGTCCTGCACGTTGGTCTTCGTTTTTCTTTTTCTGTCTTTTTATTTTTCTTGAGTGACTGAGATGAATCCTTGAATGTCTTCTTTTTCCTGAAAGACTCTGAAAGTGAAAAATCAGTTGCTTCCCTGAGGACTGCTGAAATACAATACCAAGCAGAAAATGACAGACAAAGGCATTTGCATTTTGACATTACTCTTGAGCAAGGGAAGCACCTTGTTTTGTCAATCAAGGTTTCTCACACTACTAAATGATAAGTGTCTGGGTTGAATAGAGTAATTACGAGCATCTTCAGGCACTGGCTGGGCTTGCTTAGGTAGAAGCTTCCTCGTTCTGTTTTTGTCAGAAGCACAGCAGTAAGAAAAGCCTGTCTCTTGCTAATTATAAACCTCAGTCATTTTTCTGCTGACTTCAAATCCCTAGGTATTTTTGCGAGTGGAATTCTTGAGTGTTTCTAAGTTTTAAAGACTTTAGTTTAGCTCAAATAGCAGACAAAATATGAGGTCACATTGTCACATGCATAAAGCATGTCTATAGATTAATACTGGAGTTTTATAAATCTTCATCTATTAATACACTAGCACTGAAAGAATAAAGCCTGATAAATATGGGGGAATATGCAGAGGACAGTGAGTATTTCATGTTTAATTGCCAATAAATTTCTGTGTACTCAGCATGGTAGGGCCAGAATTCCATTTGCCATTCAAATGTGTGATGGAATATTTAACAGTGTATTTAAAATATTTGGTTAAAAACACAAAACACAAATATTTAGAAGTATTAGATGAAGATAATGACAATAAATTACTTCCCACTCTTTATAGTAGTAACTATAGGCACTGGTATATATATATATGTGTATATATAATATTGATCAATCTAGGGATCGATCTATCATCTATCTATCTATCTATCAATCATTATCTATCTATCTATCATCTATCTATCTATTATCTAGCATCTATCTATCTATGGTAGACTTGAATAATGATGAAAACGGATGACAGAAGTGGAATGAGATTTCTCACTGTGGAGAGGGAAATGACAGCTGAATTAAGGTAATAGATCTGGCTATCAGTTATTTATCTATCAACCTATCATCTATTTATCCCTTTCCATGTATATATATATTAGTACATCTATATTGTATGATGTGTGTGTATGTGGGTTAATATGCACACACACATTATACACACACACACACACACACACACACACACACACACACACACACACTCAAAGAGAAGCCAGAAATGCAATTCTGACCAACCCACTCTCGTCCTATTGACCAGAGCATATCTCTCAGGTAAGCCAAAGTCAATGGAAGTGAAATACGGACTCTCCCTGAGGCTGTACTGAGTCACATGGAAATGAATGAGAGCGACAAAACAATCTACTACTCAACAGCAAAACCACCACCCACAACAAAATAATCTGCCACTCACAACTAGACTATCTAGCACTCATTATACTTTAAGACAAAATGGCCTTTTCTATAGGTTCCAAGGACCAAACTCAGGCCCTCATGCTTTCAGGGTAAGCATTTTACTGACTAAGCTATTTCCACAACACTATTGGTATATTTTTAATGGATTCATGACAGAGGTAAAAGGATAAATTCCTACACAGCTTAACTCACACATTGTGTTTAGAATCTTTTGGTACTGAAACCTATCTTTCCTAATCTGTGGGCAAACTTCTATCTGTCCATCAACATGCTGAAGATCTGGCTAGGTGGAGGGTACTCTGACCAGCAGATGTATTTGCATGAGAGAACTGGGTCTGGCCACAACCCACTGTCTCTTTAGCTTGTGGAAGCCACAGTGTTGTTAATAGGGTTCAGAACATCCAAAGTGCAATGCTTCATCATTACTGTGGACAGACATTCTCTGGAGAAATATAGTATAGTGACTACAGGGCAGCTTAGGGTTCTAGTGGTGGTGGGGCAGATGATAGTATTGGTCTTCCATTGCCAGGTATGGAAACACAGGACTTCAGATCAGAATCTGTCAGGAAAGCTTTTACAGACTGGTTGAGTTCAAGGGTGATTGATTGCAATCACCAGCCGAATCTCCAAGTGGCCATTGAACCATTCAGGTGGTCAGTCAACAGAGAGGTCACTTATGTTTTGTGTCTTTACTCAGTGGATCTGTGACTCATTCAGATGTAGAACTTCTGCTATGACCACTGTGCATTTTGCAGCATGAGTTGAGGGGCCTTGTCTACACTTGCTGCTGGGTCCCAACCTCCAACCATCACGGTGGCAGGGAACTTCAAAAGGAGGACATGGCGCAGTCCACCTGTAAATAAAGGACCAGAAAGAAACATACGCTTTCTCACTGGATGCTTTGGGTCAAAGCAGAGTTCAGTCTCTACAACTTGTGCTTCTCAACCTCTTTCTATTTCTCTGTGTAATTGGGGTTTGGGGATAGAAGAAAAGCAAGAGAGTGATGGCTCACCCTCTCCCATTCACTGTATATATATTTCCTCCTTTCATCAGTCTAGATTCAGGTGTTGCTTCCCAATGCCTGTCTGTCGTCCTGATATGTGTGTGTGTGTGTGTGTGTGTGTGTGTGTGTGTGTAACCTTTAATTCTTAGCATGATTACTCAGAGGCAGAATATTTTTCAGATATTTAAAGCTGCCATTTTTCTAGAGTACTAAAAAGAAAATAAGATTTGATTTATCCTAAGATTCAAAAGCTCCAAATCAAATTCTTGATCATTTTACCTCTTAAAGAAAGAAGTTTGTACAGAATTTCAGGCAATCAATTTCCAAGCAGAGTTTCTATAAGAAGAGCTCTGGATTGAAGTCATGTTTCAGAAGTCTGGGACCCTGTTTTCTGAATCATTGTGTAACATTAGAGAATAAGTGTTGATTCCCCC
>NW_008327447.1:0-271 GCF_000622305.1 Nannospalax galili
TATCCCTCTAGGCCCCATTGTTACCTGCTGACCCAGATTAAGTGAATTAAAGACCAGCACAGGCTACCTTGTGATCAGCATCCATTCCATCCCATACCAAGAGTTTGGTGAATTGCTCCCTCAATGGGCCTGGGGGTAATTTTCATTTTAAGCTCTTCTCCATTCTGTCTATAAACTCATAGAGGGGTTCACCAGGCTTTTGATTAATTCCTGTAAGGGGGGCCCCTCATCCAATTTTCTCCAAGCATTTAATCCTATGACCCTGACCTGT
>NW_008327448.1:0-1479 GCF_000622305.1 Nannospalax galili
AACCCTAAAAGTATCCCTAGATGAAAACCAAAGAGTAGCCCTGAACATAACCCTCAACTTAATCCTAAAACTAACCATTCTCTTAATCCCAACCCTACACATAAACCTGACCACAAACATAGCCACAACCTAATGAGAATCCTCAGACTTTTTCAAGCCATAAACCTCAAGATAACACTACCCCGAATTCTAAACTTAAACCTCTCTTTAACACTAACCCAAACATTAACTCTAACCAAACCTCTAACACTGATACTAACCCTAAATGTAGCCCTAGCCATAAAACTAATGCTAAAGCTACCTCTAAGCCTATATTTAGGCTTATGGTTAGGGCTAGGATTTGGGTTAGGCTTGGGGTTGTGCTTAGGTTTAGGTCGAGGCTTAGGTAGAGTTAGGATGAGTGTTAGGCTAATAACTAACAGTAAACTTAGCCCTATCATTAAACATACACATAGCCCTAATCCTCATCCTAAACCTAACCCGAATTGTAACCAAAACCATAATACTAACCCTAATTATATACTCTAGAACCAAACCTAACATTAACCAAAGTTTTAACCATAAACCTTGCCCTAACCCTAAAACTGAGCCTAACCCTACACTAACACTCACCCTAAATCTACGCCTAACTCTAACCTGAACCCTAACCCTCAATATGTAACCTAGACCCAAACCTAAGCGTAACTCTATCCAGAACCCTAGCCCTAAATGTAAATCTATTCATAACCCTAAAACCTATCCTAGTCCTAACCCTCACTCTAACTCTAGCACTAACATTTACCCTAACCCTAATCCTAATCCTAAACATAAATTTAGACCCAAAACTAATTCGAATTCTAACCCTTACCCTAACCTTAACCCTTAACCTCACCATAACCCTAAGCTCTATCCTAACCCTAACCCTAACCCTTACACTAACCCTAAACCTAAATCTAAGCATAGGCCTAGCTCTATTTCACTAATCCTATCCAGATCTCTAAACCTAGTCCTAGTCCTAACCATAACCATAACTGTAGCCCTATCCATAAACCTAGTCTAGTCCTTGTCCTAGCCCTAAACATAGCCTTATACCTAGTCCTACCACTAGACCTAACCCTAGACCTAACCCTAGTCTTATCCCTAGCCCCAGCCCTATCCCTAAAATCATTGCTAACCCTAGTCCAAGTCATAGCCCTAACCTTAACCCTAAACCTAAAACTATCCTTAGACTTAATTGTATCTTTAAACCTAGCCCTAGCCCTAAATTTATGCTTACCCCTAACCATAGCCCTTATCCTAACCCTAACCCTAACCCTAACACTAGCCCTAGTCCTATCTCTAACACTAAGCCTAACCCTACCCCTTGCCCTAGTCCTAAACATAACCAGAACCCTGCCACTAACCCTGACCTTAACCCTAACGTTAGCCCTAGAACTTGCCCTAACCATAGTCATAGCCCCAGGCCTAGTGCTAGATGTAACCCTAGCCCTAGCCCCATGC
>NW_008327448.1:1718-5110 GCF_000622305.1 Nannospalax galili
CCCAACTGTAACGTTACCCTAACTCTAGACCGACCTCTATACTTAACTGCAACGCTATCCCTAACCCTAAAAGTCATCCTAGAATTAAACTTAACACTAAACATTATCCTAATGCTTAAACAAACTATAACACTAAACATACCCTAGACCTAGCCCTAAGCCAAACCCTATCCCTAACCCTAACCATAATCCTAACCCTAACTATAACACTAAACATAACCCTAGTCTGCACATTCACCTTAATCCTAGATTTAAGATCCCTAACCCTAAAAGTCATCCTAGAATTAAACTTAACACTAAACATTATCCTAATGCTTAAACAAACTATAACACTAAACATACCCTAGACCTAGCCCTAAGCCAAACCCTATCCCTAACCCTAACCATAATCCTAACCCTAACTATAACACTAAACATAACCCTAGTCTGCACATTCACCTTAATCCTAGATTTAAGCCTAACCATACACATAACCTTAGCATTAAAAATCCTCTAACCCTAACCATAATCAGAGCCTTAACCCCAACACAAGACCAAAACCTAACTCTAACCCTAACCCTCGCCCTAACCTAATCCAAATCCTAACACTTAACCTAACCCTTACCCTAATCCTTACTCTAAACTTAGCCCTAACCCTAAAGCTCAACTCAAACCTGAGCCAAAACCTACAAGTAACCCTAACCCTTACCCTAACCCTAACACTAACCCTAGCTCTAATCCTAATCCTAAACATAACTCTAGAACCAATCCTAAACATAACTCTCTTGTTAACGCTTACACTAACCCTAGCCCTAACCCTAATCTTGACCCTAACTCTAGTGTTAAACCTAACCCCAAACACAATCTTAAAAGTAACACCAGACATAAGACTATGCCTAACCCAATATTAACCTCTGACCTAAGTCTAGCCCTTATGGTATCTAAACTTAAAACAATCCCTAAACATAACTCAAATTCTATCATAACCCGAACCCTAAATTGTGCTGTAGTCCTAACCATAAATTGATCCTTAACTCTTGTCCTAACCCTAATTCTAATCCTAAACCCAAACACAACCGTAGCCCTAAACCTAAACAGCCTTAAACCTAAACCTAATCCTCCACGTAATCTTAGCCCTAAAAGTACCTCTAATCCTAAACCTAATCCTTACACTAGCCTTAGCCCAAAACATGACCCTAACCTACTCAGAAGTCTAACCCTAACGATACCCTATCACTGCATCTAACCATTAATGTAACCCTAATCTAAATCTAACCATAAACATAATCCAGCCCTAATGCTAACCCTAAACCTAGCCCTAAATCTAATCTTAAACCAACCTTAACCATAGCCCTAATCCTACACCTAGCCGTAATCCTAATTGGAGCCATAATCCGACCTCAAAACTTAACCCTAAAACTTACCTAATTGTAATGGTACTTCTAACCCTGTTATCCTAACCATAACTTTAAGATTAAACTATAGCTAAACCTCAACATTTCTGTAATATTAAACTTTGATGTAACCCTAACCCTACTCCTAGCACAAATATAACCCTAAGCCTAGCCCTAACCCTAAACCTAACCCTAAATTTATCCCTAAACCTAATCCTAGAGCGAATCCTAAACCTAACGAAAATCATAATCTTAACACTTAACCTCACCTTACCGCTAAATACAACACTAGCCCTAACCCTAACCCTATCCCTAATGCTAACTCTAACGCTTACCCTAAACCTAACCCTTACCACAAACATAATCCTAGAACTATCATGAACCTTAACCCTAATCCTAAATTTACACCTCTTCATGACCCAGGCTTAAAATTACCTCTAACCCTAAGTCTAACCCTAATCCTAGCCCTAAACCGAAGCCTAACCATAATCCTATCCCTAACCAACACTAAATCTATATTAACCTTTGACTTAACCCTAACCCTAACCCTAACACATGTGCTAGCCATAAACATAATGAAAATTCTAGCCTTAGAACTAATCATAAACATAATCCTAACACTAAAACCTCCCCAAACACCCTACCCTTAACCTAACACTAATCTTAAACTTAATCCCAATTGTAACATTACCCTAACTCTAAACCTACCTCTATACCTAACTGCAACCTTTGTCCTAACCCTAAAAGTAATCCCACACTTAAGGATTAAGGCCTAAACCTAAACCATAACCCTAAACCTAACCCTAGACCTAACCCCTATCCTAACCCTAACCCTAAAAATAACTGAGCCCTACCTCTAACCTTAACCCTAACCCTAAATCTTATCATAACCATACCCCTAGACCTAGAGCTAAACCTAACCCTAAACCTAACCATATACCTAACCTTAAATATAACCGTAATATTCAAAATTGACCTAAACCTAACTGTAACAGTAGTCCTAGGCATAAACCAAACCCTAACCACAGCCCTAAACATAACCTGAACCCTAAGCCTAAACCTAACCCTTAACCTAACCCTAGCCTCCAAACTCACCCAACTCTAGTCATAATCATAATCCTAAATTTTACCTAACCTTATCCCTAAACATAACCATAGAAATAACCCTAAAATTGACCTAACCCTAAATCTAATCCTAAACTTAGTCTTAGGTCTAGACCCAACCTTAAGCCTAGCCTTAACCCTAACCCTAACCAAAACCCAAATCCTCACCTAATCTAACCCTGCACTGAACCAAACCGTAGCGCTCAACCTAACCATAACCCTAAACATAACCCTACCTTAACCCCTACATTATCCCTCAGCAAAACCCAACCCCTGAACTTACCGTACCTTAATCCTAACACTAAACCCGAGCCTAAGTATACATGTAACCCTAGCTCTAACCCTGCCTCTAACCCTAACCTTACCCCTAGACCAAACACTAAACCTAACAGTAATCCTAGCCCTACGCATAACCTTAATCAGAACGATTAACCTAATCTTCACAATAAACATAACCGTAGCCCTAATCCTAACCCTAACCCTAAGCCTCACCCTAGTCCTAGCCCTAAACTTAAACCCAGTCCTAGACCTAAACCTAACCTTAACACTAACCCTAAACTTAACTGTCCCTAACCCTAACGCTAAATCTAACACTATCCCTTAAACAAAACATAACGCTAAACATAACCCTACCTCTAAAGAAATCTTCACACTAACCATAGGGAAAGCAAGGACTTAGTACAGATGTGACACATATTTTTCTCAGCAACCTGATTGACATTGAGGCCACAGTCCATTTACATGCAACTCATAAAGACATTTGTGAATTGGGAAATGCTACTGTTCTTTCGTTTTAACTACAGTAACAACCTAAAGTTAATCCTAAACTTGTCCATAACACTAATCCTAAATCTAAACCTAAAACTTACCTAAATGTAACCCTACTGCTAAAACTAAACCTAAATATGTTCCATA
>NW_008327449.1:0-462 GCF_000622305.1 Nannospalax galili
CAGGGGATTCAACGCCCTCTTCTGACCTTCACAGGCATTGCATGACATGGTTGCACTAACACACATGCAGGCATAACACTAATACATAAAAAATAAAATTAAAAAAATTGGTAATAGGGCTGGAGATATGGTTCAACAGTTAAAAGCACTGGCTACTCTTGTAGAGGACCTGGGTTCAGTTCCCAGTACCCACATGGTGGCTGACAACCATCCATAACTGTTTTTTCCAGGGGATCCGATATCCTCTTCTGACTTCCGTGGGCATTGCATGACATGGACATGCTTACATACATGCAGGTAATACAGTCAGACACAAAAAATAATAAAACATTTTTTAAAATTGGTAATAGGGGCTGCAGAGATGATGCAGCAGTTAAGAGCACTGACTGCTCTTGCAGAGGACCCAGGTTCGATTCTCAGCACCCACATGTTGGCTACTAACTGTCTTAATTCCAGTTCCAG
>NW_008327449.1:1384-5217 GCF_000622305.1 Nannospalax galili
TAGCTTGTACTCGGTGCTTCCCAACACCTCCTTATTGGAAGACAGCTAAGGAGATGGTGGCTAACTGGAGACACCACCCCGCAGTGGTGGAGCAGTGGAGTAAGGTCATCTGTGCACTCACTTCTAGGTAGGTTATTGTTTTCTTCATCCATCTGACCTTGGGCAACTCTTCTCTCATTCTGTGTCTTTATGTGATTCATGGAGTGTATTGTAAAAAGCCTGGGCCCATCATTACTGTATTTTAGATAGAGACCAAGCCAATTATAAAAAGATGCCGGTAAGATGGCCCCATGGGTACAGGTACTTGCCACGTAATCCTGACTACCCAAATTTAATTCCTGAAACCCATATAAGGGTGAAAGGACAGAACAGATTCCACAGAGTTGTCCTCTGACCTCCACATACACAACTTCTCTGCCCCCTCACCCCCATCCTGCATACACATAGAGTTAAAAAATACGTGTAGCAGTTTGGATAGTGCCTGACTAATCTAAAACCTTCTAGAATCCTCAAGTGTTTTCAGGACAAATTCTGCAGTTACCTCTCAAATCCAGCTCCTAATTCTGGTTATTATTAGATTATTAAAATATATATGATCATTATGAAAATAATGGAAAAAACATAGAAAGAAATAACAGGATTTACTGAAATCCTAGTATAGATACTTAGTATATCATTGGAACTAACCTGTATGTACTACTTTATATCCAATGTAGATAAATTTTTTTTGGTCTTTTTTAGGAAAGGGTCTAATATATGATCATTATGAAAATAATGGAAAAAACATAGAAAGAAATAACAGGATTTACTGAAATCCTAGTATAGATACTTAGTATATCATTGGAACTAACCTGTATGTACTACTTTATATCCAATGTAGATAAATTTTTTTTGGTCTTTTTTAGGAAAGGGTCTCTGTAGCCTCAACTGGCCTGGAACTCACTGTGTAGACTAGGCTGACCTCGATCTCACAGATATCCACCTGGCTCTGCATCCTCAGTACTGGGACTTTAGGGACTGTGCCACCACACCCAGGTAGTTAATGTATTTATTTATTTTTTTCTAAGCTGGAAGATCTAGAGACTTGATCTGATCTAGATTTGATTGGGAGGGAATGTTGGAACAAGTGCTTTGTAGATGGTGTTATATATTAGAAGGCAAGCTCATCTTTAGGTTAATAAAATGCTCATCCGTTATTTTAACATATTTTAAAATTTTGTTTTGAATTTGTGTGTGTGTGTATGTGTGTGTGTGTGTGTGTGTGTGTGTGTGTAACACTGTTGCGTGTGTAGGTGCAGGTGCCTGAAGAGGACAGAAGAAGGCATTGAATCCTCTGGAGCTGGAGCTATAAGTGGTTGTGAACCACTTGACATGGGTGTTGGGAACTGAACTTGGGTGCTCTGGAAGAATAGCATGTGCTCTTAACTGCTGAGCTATCTCTTCAGCCTAAAATGGTTATCTTTAAAGGATGAATATTTAAATTCTTTTCATTTGTAAAAGATAGATGTTTTTCCCTTCCTCTATTGACTAGAATCAATAGAATATCCTGGTATGACATGATGATAGCTTATATTGTGAGTTGTCTTTTACTAGTTTTATTTTAATTATAAAACCCACACATGCTGATAATACAGAATTGGAACATGTATTCATCATTTAAAAATATTAACGTTTTAATATATTTTTCCACATTTAGTTCCCTTTTATTAGTTAAAAAACAGTTTGAAATAGTATTGTTACCTGTGTTTTTTACTTGATGTCTGATTCTACTCACTTTAATTACATGTGTTCTTTATTCTTAATAATTCTTGAGATATTTTTAATAGCTCTGTAGTTTTCCATCATTTAGTAATTTCTGTTATCTTGATAAATATGCTATTTCCAGTGTCTTGCTTTAGAAATTTTGTTGGTATGAATACTTTACACAATTTTTGTATGTATTCTGATTATTTTACTAAGATAAAATCTCTAGATTTAGAAAGCTGGGTGTGGTGGCACACACTTTTACCAAAAAAAAAAAAAAAAGCCCTCTAGGTTTAGAAAAAATTGAATCAAATGTCTTTGAAAAGTTCTAATACATGTAGAATATTACTATTAAGTAGATAGCTAAGTTGTAATTTAGTTTTTTTATGGTATGGCACCATAAAAATATACCATATTCCGCTGGAGAGATGGCTCAGTGCTTAAGAGCACTCGCAGCTCTTGCAGCAGAGGACCCAGGTTCAATTCCCAGCACATGACAGCTAACAGCCTTCCATAACTGCAGTTCCAGGGGATCCAGTGCCCTCCAATGCCCTCTTCTGACCTCTGTGGGCATTGCGTGACACAGGTACACTTACCTCTAGATTTAGAAAAAGTTGAATCAAATGTCTTTGAAAAGTTCTAACACATGTAGAATATTACTATTAAGTAGATAGCTAAGCTGTAATTTAGTTTTTTATGGTATGCCACCATAAAAATATACCATATTCCACTGGAGAGATGGCTCAGTGGTTAAGAGCACTCGCAGCTCTTGCAGCAGAGGACCCAGGTTCGATTCCCAGCACATGACAGTTAACAACCCTCCATAACTGCAGTTCCAGGGGATCCAGTGCACTCCAATGCTCTCTTCTGACCTCTGTGGGCATTGTGAGACACAGCTGCACCTACAAACATGCAGGCAATATGCTCATACACATAAAAAGAATAGTAAAAAAATTTTTTTAAATATATATATATACCATATTCCAAACTTGTAAACACCAAATTCTGAACTTCATGTAAAGTTGTTTTGAGTAAGTTATACTTTAGTTATACTGAAGGATTTACAGTGGGATGACTCTTTTAGAAACAATAGAAAGCAGGGTGTGGTGGTACATGCTTTAATCCCAGTACTTGAAAGGCAGATACAGATGGATCTTTGTGAGTTCAAGGCTAGCCATGGCTATATAATGAGTTCCAGGCTCTCCCAGGGCTACATTTAAGACCCTACCTCAAAAATCCCCAAAATAATGGAAATAATTTTTAATCATACTTCTATGATTAGTGACCTAATTAATTATAAATATGTAAGTACATTAAAGAAATGCAATAACAAAAATACATAACTACCTGTAATATATAAGTAAGCTAATTTAAATTCATAATTTGAATATTTCAAATAATAGATTAAAACATCTTTTAAAAAGCTTAAAATCCCTTTTAGTTTGTCAGTTGTATAAAGTGGCATCTTCATAGCTTTTTAAAAAATATTTTATTTATTATTTTTGTTTTATTTGTATGCCTATATTGCCTGCATGTAGGTAAGTGCACCCGTGTCATGCAATACCTGCAGATGACAGAAGAGGCTGTTGGATCCCCTGGAACTGGAGTTATGGACAGTTGTTAGCTGCCATGTGGGTGCTGGGATTTGAACCCGGCTCTTCTGCAAGAGCAGTCGGTGTTCTTATCCACTGAGCCATCTCTCCAGCCCCCTTCATATAACTTTTTAGCTTGACTAAAGTATGTGTTTAATCTATTTTCTCATATTGTGCTTGAACGTATGTTTCATTCTGTTAATAATGGACTTATTAACTAGACCGGGCAGTGCAGGACTGTAATCTTTGCTGCTGAAGGCTAGTCTTGGCAACTTAGTGCAACCTTGTCTCAAAATAAATAATTTGAATGGGCTGGGGGTATAGCTCAGTGGTAGAGCATTTGACCAGAATGTGAGAGGTCCTGCCTAGGTTCAGTTCCCAATACCACCAGAAAAAAAAAAAATACTTAGTGGTGTGTGTCTTTTAAATTTTTCCAGATTGCTGCGTTTTACATATGGTCCTTCATTTCCTCCATTTAAAGTTCCTGATGAAGATGCC
>NW_008327450.1:0-897 GCF_000622305.1 Nannospalax galili
TAGGTGGGTTTTTTAAGCACTGCTGGATGGCTGCCATTATTGGGAAAAAGGCAAGAGGAAAATCATGCTTTTCTTGGGTTTTTTTTATAAGCCAAATGAGAAAGAAAGTTCCATACCTCTGGATCAGATATGTCTGCAGATATGATCCAGGGTGCAAATTGATACACCTCATTCCAAAATTTCAAGCTTTCTGCTTTTGTAATTATAAGCCCTCTGGATTTGAGTAGAGTTTTTACAGAATGAATCTGACGCTTCCTTTGACATGATACAGAGCTTCCCATTGTAAGGGGGAAGATGTTTTTACAGCAATCGGACACTAGAGGGCGGAAGCGCTTTTGTAGAAAAAAAGTTGTAATTTTAAAATTTTGTCTGAGAGCCGCTTTTGGCTGCAGGTGCTCGGCAGGGGTTAGCTAATTTGAATTTTCACTGAACTGGCTTTAGCTGCTGCTTGAACGCTTGGGGGCAGGGTAGAGGAATTTGCCTGACTCCAAAGCTTAGGTGGAGATCCCTGGAAACTTTGGGGATTTTTCTCTGACAGTGTTTAGATACAAAAGTGGAGAGGTGATGGTTTCCAAAGGGACATTCCTAAAATCAAAATTTCAGGGGATCACAGTGGTTCCCAGTCACAAGACCTGCCCGCAAATTTGAGAGGCTGGCAGCCACTCCTAATGGTTCTTACTTGGCCGATGCGTCACCAGGTTTGATATTAAAGAGATGTCTAGATAGAGGTCTTTTGTCCACACCTGTACAGGCAGTCGGGGTCTCCTAGGGGTTCAGAGAGACCTTTAGCCAACACCAGGGGGTAGCCCAGGCCAGAAGGCGTCAGTTGTCTCTCTGGTCCTAGCAGTCCCTTGCGAGGTCTTCTAGACCGGAAAAGAAAAGGAGGAAATTTAGAAG
>NW_008327451.1:0-1173 GCF_000622305.1 Nannospalax galili
GGCCCAGCTTCCCCGGGGGACGGATGGAGTGGGTCCTCGAGGCCCAGGCCCAGGGCCGCGCCTGAGCTCCCGCCCCCACCTGGCCCGACACTTACCCCGGAAACCCCAGGGACAGCAAGGCGGCAGGCTGGGCTCTTTGCTGAGCTCTCTCCCGGCGTCTACCATGGTGTTTTGCGGCAGCGGGAGCGTTGTCCGACCTCGGCAGCGGCACTGTCTGAACTGGCTGCATTGCACGTTGGCTTCTGGTGTCGTCCAGCATCTATGGAGTCCAGGCGGCGACGCTCCGAGGCAGCGGCGACCCTCCACAACCTGCGTTGGCGGCGGCGGCGACCCTCCGGAACGTGCGGCTGCGGCGGCGACCCTCCGGAACGTGCGTTGGTGGTGGCCCTTCGGAACGTGCGTCGGCGGTGACCCTCCGGAATGTGCGGCTGCGGCGGCGACCCTCCGGAACGTGCGTCGGCGGTGGCCCTTCGGAACGTGCGTCGGCGGTGACCCTCCGGAATGTGCGGCGGCGACGGCGGCGGCGACCCTCCGGAACGTGCGGCGGAGACGGCGGTGGCGACCCTCCAGAACGTGCGTTGGCGGCGGCCCTCCGGGACGTGTGGCTGTGCGACTCTCCGGAACATGAGGCAGCGGCGACCCCGCAGAACGTGCGGCGGCGGCGGCCCTCCGGAACGTGCGGCAGAGACGGCGGTGGCGACCCTCCAGAACGTGCGTTGGCGGCGGCCCTCCGGGACGTGTGGCTGTGCGACTCTCCGGAACATGAGGCAGCGGCGACCCCGCAGAACGTGCGGCGGCGGCGGCCCTCCGGAACGTGCGGCAGAGACGGCGGTGGCGACCCTCCAGAACGTGCGTTGGCGGCGGCCCTCCGGGACGTGTGGCTGTGCGACCCTCCGGAACGTGAGGCAGGGGCGACCCCGCGGAACGTGCGGCAGCAGCGGCCCTCCGGAACGTGTGGCAGCGAGCCTCCGGAACGTGGGTTGGCAGCGGCCCTCCGGAACGTGCGTTGGCGGCGGCCCTACGGAACGGAACGTGTGGCGGCGCGACCCTCCGCAACTTGCGCCGGGGGCGACCCTCCAGAACGTGAGGCGGCGGCGACCCCGCGTAACGTGCGGTGGCGGCGGCCCTCCGGAACGTGCGGCAGAGACGGCGGTGGCGACCCTCCAGAACGTG
>NW_008327451.1:2034-15572 GCF_000622305.1 Nannospalax galili
GGCCCCCCGGAACGTGCGGCGGTGGCGGAGGCGACCCTCCGGGACGTGCTGCGGCGACGACCCTCCAGAACGTGCGTTGGCGGCGGCCCTCCGGAACGTGCGGCGGTGGCGGAGGCGACCCTCCGGGACGGGCTGCGGCGACGACCCTCCAGAACGTGCGTTGGCGGCGGCCCTCCGGAACGTGCGGCGGTGGCGGAGGCGACCCTCCGGGACGGGCTGCGGCGACGACCCTCCAGAACGTGCGTTGGCGGCGGCCCTCCGGAACGTGCGGCGGTGGCGGAGGCGACCCTCCGGGACGTGCTGCGGCGACGACCCTCCAGAACGTGCGTTGGCGGCGGCCCTCCGGAACGTCCTGGGTTCAGAGGCCCAGATTCCCCGGGGGACGGATGGAGGGGGTCCTCGAGGCTCAGGACCGCGGCTGCACCTGAGCTCCCGCCCCCACCTGGCCTGACACTTACTCCGGAAACCCCACGGACAGCAAGGCGGCAGGCTGGCCTCTTTGCTGCGCTCTCTCGCATGGTGTTTGGCTGCAGTGGGAGTGTTCAGGAGTGTTGTCCGACCTCGGCGGCACAGTCTGAACTCGCTCCATTGGACGTTGGCTTTTGGCATAGTCCAGCCTCTATGGCATCCGGGGGCGGCGACGCTCTGGAACGTTAGGCGTGGGAGGCGGCGTTGGCATCGGCGACGCTCGGGAACTGTTCGGCGGCTGCTGATGCGGCAGCTGGGACTGGACCTCCCTGGGCAGAAACAGAGGAGGGTGCAGCGTTGGCAGCGGCTGGGCCTGAGCCCCACGAAGAGGAAGCAGCGATGGCAGGGTAGGCGGTTGCATCCCGGAAACGCGGGGCTGGAGGAGGGGGAGGGGGAGGGAGCGGAGTGGGCGTGGACTGGTCTGGGTCAGTGGCTCTGAGCCTGGATTTCAGGCTGGTACCCTGGAGGCGGCCACACCACTGGATTGGCATCCATGGGGAGAGGGGGCGCGAGCGGAGGGAGGGGAGGGGGAGGGGGGACGCTGGGCGGGGATGACGAGGCCGGCGCAGACGACAGAGACGTGGCGCAGTGCTGGGGAATGACCAGAAGTCCCCGCCGGCTGTAGTGTGGCAGTGGCCCAGCTGTGACGTGGGAGGTGGGAGGTGGGGGTCTCGGCTGGGCTGGGGGCCACCCTCCCCTCCCCCAAGGCTGCACTGATGTACAGTGGGCTCTCCACCCCATCCTCTTGGGGGACACACCTCTGGAGGAGGCTCAATAGTATCGCCCGAGGGTGGGGGCACCTCCTACAATGAACCAGTGAGGAGCTGGGGGGTGTGGCTCAATGGTGGATCGCCTGCTTAGCATCCATCAGTGAAGGGCTAAGGGCATGGTTAGTGGCGGAGTGCTTGATTAGCAAGAACAAGGCCTGCTGTGTATAATGGCCCCGTGACATGACACAGCTGGAAAATTCTGGTCCCGTTAAAGAGTATATAGCACATCCTCTTCCTCATGTGCTCCTCAGGAGCTGGTGTAAGCACATTGCAGTGCCCTACTGACTTAAAGAAGGTATGTGCATCTGGTCACTTATAGTATTGATGGAGGTCTCTTCTGTCTGACACTGTGTTCCTTTGCCTAGTAGTTCCCACGTGTACATATGCAGTAATGTTCAGACACTATATGTGCATTTCTCATGGGGTTTCAAGGGCATCACATTTTCCTCTAGGTATTCTAGTCTCCCAAGATTCATTCAGCCCTACTCTTTTTTTCTCCCACTCAGCCTCCCTCTTTCCTCCCTAGACCCAGTACCCCCATTATCCTCCCCTTCCCCCCAGTAACATCCACCTCCCACCATCTTCCCTCTCCTTCTGGTTTATATTTTACCAGCTTACTTTGTATGGTCACATAGAATCTAAGAGGTTAAAGGAAACATTTCCCTCCTGCTTCTTAGATATCTGGACTGAACTTAAGACTTGACTCCATTGGCTGATTGATTGATTTAGAGATAGGATCTCAGGTAGCCCAGGGTGACCTCAACTCTATGTTTCTGAGGGTGACCTTGAACATTCTGATCCTCTTTTCTCTACTTCCTGACTGCTGGAATTAGAGGGTTTTACACCAAGCTAGGTTTATGTTGTGCTTGGCAAGCACTCTATCGACTGAGCTCTATCACCAGCCCCCTGTGAACCCATTATAGCTACCAGAGTGTGGTAAATGGTCTGTACCTGGTTATAGGGGTGACTGCCTTGGGAGTCCTGAGTCAGTCTGGAAGACAGGAAAGGCAGATTCAGGCCACTGCCTGCTTTTCAAATAGTTTTCTTGTAGCACGACCACACTCATTTGTTCATATTGTCTGTAGCTATCCTTGCTTGACAAGGGTGGAGTTCAGACACAATCTGTAAATACTGAAATATTTGGCACCTACTTATTTAATTTTCAGACAGGGATTTTCATGTATCTCAGGCTGGCCTCAAACTAATCTTGGGCTGGCCTCAAACTATGTAGTCAAGGATGCCTTGGACTCCTGATTCTCCTCCCTCCATCTCCAGAGAGCTGGGGTTATGGGTGTGTTTAACTATATCCAGTTTCTGTGGTGCTGAGGACGGAACCCAGGACTTTGTGCATGGTAGGCAAGCACTGTACCAACTAAGTTACATTCACAGCCATACTTTACTTTTGTGGAAAACCTTGCCAACTCCTAATTTTAAAAGTCTGTCTCCAGCATGGAGAGGCCCAGAGACTACAGATAAGAGGATCCTCTCTCTTCCATACCTAGTCCCCATGACTGTTGCTTCCACCCTGTTGCCATTTAACCATCAACAAGAATGATCTGAGGAGGTCAGCAGAGCGTCCTGCTGGTCAAGGTCACCTACAGAAAACAGAAAGCGAATGACAGTTTTGCAACTCTATGCTTTGAGTGTTTTTGTTACCCAGCAGCAGGCAACTGAGACCTAGTCCTTCTCCCACAAAAACCATCTTTTCACAGTCCTTGATGCCAGAAACTTCAAACCACAGATTCTCTGGTTCCTGACACTGTCCAGGAGCATGGCATAACTGATTACTTTTTTCTACAGAAATGTATCAGTTACTGTGAAACCACTATCAAACAAGGACTTGTTTCCTTCATCTGGGATGTGCCGTCCGTCACCCCCACCCCGCCCTCTACAATGATGTGATTATATTGCCTTCTAGGTTTGGCTTTTTTAAAAAAGAACAGTCTCCCATGGCGGGAATGGTTCACCCTTTGTAACACAGAATGGTGCCCTGGGTGTTTTTTCAGATCAGATGGGCTTAGCTCTGGATGCCCAAAGAATCTTTTTAAGGAAAGGTGCCTATTGTTAAAATAATTTCATTTTCCAGAGCACGTGGAGTTCTGTGAATATAATTCAGGGTTTAAATGGTTTTCTCTTCGGAAATCCACCAACAATGTCATTCCTTGGGGACAAAAATCAGGACAAGTTCTGTTTGCCACATTTCCTTTCTACATTATAAGAGAAGGCTTAGAGCGCCCTCGTCCCTGCAGCACTGTTGGACAGTTCTTTAGAGGCAACAGTTTCTGGGGGGCCACCTTCCCCTATTAATGAGTCATTTCGAGCCATCAAGGTGTGTGCGTGCCCTAGTGCCTGGAACTTGAAAGGCACCCTGAAGAGACTTTACTGGTGTAATACAGCTGAGAACTTTGAAAACAGGCAGATTATCAACTGGTCCACAGTCTGATGGTGTGACTGAAAGTGCAGACTGTTATGCTAGAGACATGTAGACACATGGCAGAGAGTGTGTTTTGGTCTGTTGGGGCTGCTAAGCCAGGATGGCTTAAGTTGGAGCAGCGTGTGAAAAGTGGAAGTGTATTATAGATCACAGTTCTGCAAGCTGAGGAGGCCAAGGGTTGAGATGCTGAAAACTCTGTGTTGGGAAGGGCCACTCCTGACTCAAAGATTTTACCTTCTCACTGTGTCCCCACATAGAAGAGAGGGAAGAAGTTCTTCAGAGTCTTTCTGAGGACACAAATCCCATTCATGAGGTTCCATGTTCATGACCTCATGGCCTCTCAGTCTCCTAATACTATCATACCAGGGCTTAAAATTTCAGCACACAGTCTGGAGAGATGGCTCAGTGGGTAAATGCTTGCTGCATAAACTTGACCTGAGTTCAGAGTCCCAGCACCTATACTCTACTGGGCAAGGCAGTCTATAATCCTAGGAGTGGGGTGGCAGAGGCAGGCAGATCCCTGGGCTCACTGGTCAACCAGTTTAGCCAATTCAGTGAGCTGTGGATTCAGTGAGACACCTTGTCTCAAAAATAAGCTGAGTGTGATGGTACACACTTTAATCTCAGCACTTTAGAGGCAGAGGCAGACAGATTTCTATGAGTTTAAGACCAGCTTGATCTATATAGCAAGTTCTAGGCCAGCCAGGACTATAAAGTGAGAACCCTCTCTCAAAAAGGGGGGAGGGTCTGGAGAGAAGGCTGAGCTGTTAAGAGCACTGGCTCTTCTAGAGGACAGGGTTTCAGTTCCCAGCACCCACATGGTGACTAACAACTGTCCATAACTCTAGTTCCAAAGGGTTCACTGCTTTCTTCTGACCTCTGCGGACATTGCACAACATGGGTGCACTTACATACATGCAGGCAATATACTCATACATGTAAAATAAAAATAATAAAATATTTTTGAAAATAACACTTGAGGAAGATACCCAACACCAATCTCTGATCTCCATGCATGTACACATGGACACCTGCATAAGCATATACATACATATATACTACACCACACACACACACACACACACACAAATACCTTCAGCACACAAATTTGGTAGAACCACTTTCAAACCACAGCAGGTGGCTTCAGAGAACTTAGTAATGTGGCCCACTGCTCTGATTTAAAGACTCAGGATAACATGAGGAGATGCTGAGACGGGCCCTGACTGGCAGCCAGAAACAGGAGAGGGCCACCCTTAGGAGGGGCTGGGGTACACTTCCCCACAAACTGACCAGACATGTGAGGTATGCACAATATCTCTGAGTGGGAGCAGAGTCTTCCGTCCTCTGGTCAGATCTTGGGAAATCTCATTGACTCAGTCACTGTGAAGGAGAATACGACAGTCAGTTCTAAACTAGGCAGATAGTCAGGGAAGGAGGTCCAAGACTAGATTAACACTGTTCCACTTTTACTTTCATCCAAGATGGTCCACTTCCCAGTTCTTGTCCAAAGTTGGCCCTTTTGGCAGGCTTAGCCCCCAGACCCCACCAGGCTCCCTCTGGAGGGAATTTCAAGCTTCCTGCCCTTGCTCTCCCCAGTCAGGCTCCTGCTTTCATATGAGTGAGCCAAGCAGCAACATGCATCCTGTCTTGTCCATTCCAAAGTGGGAAAGGGGAACCCAGTCCTGTCCAGCCTCCTGCCCTATAGGATAGAAAAGCCCAGACTCTCTAGAGGAATAGATGGTACAACTCTGGACTCCTTTCCTTGTGGGTAGGCTGTCTCTTTGCTGTGTGAAGTTGCTGTGAACTGTGACTGCAAACGTCTCGTCTTGTAATTCTGATGAAGAAAAGGATATGAGAACAGACACTAGGTGGCATCGTCTCCCCCAAAGGAGTGGCGGTGACATGGGCAGGAACATTTTCTTCTTGTGTTCTTGAGGTTGTTTCTGAAGAATGATTAAGAGGGATTGGAGAAATGGCTCAGCACTTGAGAACACTGGCTGCTCTTGCAGAGGACCTGGGTTCAATTCCAAGTACCCATATGGTGACTAAAAACCACCCAAAACTCCAGTTCCCGGCAATCCAATGCCCTCTTCTGACCTCTGTGGGTATTGCATGACAAGGATGCACTAACACACATGCAGGCAATATGCTCATACACATAAAATTAAAATAAATATTTAAAAAATAATGTGTAAGAGAAAACAAAATATAGTGCCAGACCGAGTATAGCAGGCAGGACAGGGCCTGCCCATGCACACTGCACTGCTCATTAAGCCACTCGCTCACTGTTCCAGAAGTTTCTACTTTGTACTTAGTACAAAATCTTCAACAGTCAGTGATGGGGTGGCTGCACCATGTTCTAAGGAATCAATGCTGTTTTGTGGATGGGTGCCAACCTTCCTGTCCAAGGGGTCTTGTTTACCAGGTCACTAAAGACAATTTCAGAATCGTTTATGTCTGCTTTGTTCTTGTCTAACCATGTGAGGTCACATTCCCACTGCCCTCCTCCCATACAAACCCTGAGCTTCTTGTTCTCTGTTTGTTCTCTTGGCCACTCTTACAGGGTCTTCTGCCCTCCACAATGTGTCTCCCACCTCTCCCTCTCCCTTCTGTTGTCCCAAGAACTCAGGGAAACCACAGCACATGGGGAATGATGAGAGAAGAATATCTAGCAAAACATGTTGGCTAGTCATCTCTACCCAGCACATTTTGCTGGCTAGGATTCTCAAGAGAGCCAGGACCAACACGTGTACAGAGAGAATAAGGCTAATGATGGCATAGAAGACTGAGAAGGCCCCAGTCCTGCTGGTCAAAGCAAGAGACCTGGAAAGGAGCTGGTGATATTTATTGCAAGCCTGAAGACCAGAGTACCAGGATACTGAGGATGTGAAGCTTGTCGATGGGCAGGAAAAGATATCAAGCATGGAGGCAGGAATAAATTCTTCTTTCCCCCTTCCTTGCCTTTGGGTTTGTTCTTCCGGGAATGAAGAGGCTCTCCTGCCTTGCAGAAAGCTTCCTGCTTTATTCAGGCCATTGATTCAAACAACCACTCACTGGTCCGGCAGAGAACTCAGGTTTGATCCCCCAGCTCCATCAGTCAGTAGGTGTCCCATTCTGGGAGAGTTTGGTCGCTGAAATCACAGGGTTTACAGACTGCCCATTCCGTGACCTTTCCTCGGGTAACGTGAATACTATTGAGGCAGTGCCACTAAAGTCTCTTCCCCAGAAAATTGCTTACTACTTATGTAACCTTCCAGAGGGCTCTTAGGAATCTTGTAGTTTTCTGAGCTTTCTAAACCTTAAGGTTTATTTCCTTCCTGAGTCTTATGGGCCTCCATCTTACCCCCCCAGGAAAGAATATTTCAATTTGGAGGAAATAGCTATATAACACCTCTAGGCAGATGATGCTCTCTTCCTGTAGTGTACAGTGTGAGTTGGTGGCTGCTGACTTCTGTTTCTCTGGGGTATGTTTTGAATTCTGGAGAACCATTCTACCTCACAGCAGTTGTCCAAGAAGGTCAGTTCAGCCAGTCCTTGCAGCCCTTATCTTTCTTCTATCCTCCAGAAATCTCAGCTGCAACTTGGTGAACTCTCCTGCCTGCCCTTCCTACCTAGGGATCAGTGCTGAGATGGGGCCAGGACAGGGGAACCCAAGAAGAAGTGCCCTGGAGGGACTTGGCTAGGAGAGACTCTCAGCAAGTGTTGCAAAGACACCTTGCAGAGACCTAACTCTTCCTGGGCATAAGACACCACATGCTATGTAAATAAAACTACAGGGTCAGATCTACAGTCTGCCCTGGCTTTAGATAGGCGATAAAAAGGCACTAGCTATGTTGCACATCATCTCCCATGACCTTTACTGGGCCCAACAAGGCCTATCAGTTCAGACGAATATGGCCTATAGAGAAAACGCTCAGGCTGCAATCTCAGGGCCTCTGTCTACCATGGTCATCAAGTCACTGAAGACAACAGAAGAATGATCTCATTATGAAGTCATACTCATCATGGAGAATGATGTAGAGTGGGAAGGGCAACATGAATTTTATTGGCTCTGACTTTCTTCCTGTTCTGTGGAGGCTGTGCCCTTCTCCCTGATCAGTGTTTCAGCCACTAATGAGGACTTGGCCTAAAGCTCTTTTTACACCCACCTCTATCTTACCTCTACAGGCTGGAGGCCAACATGAACCAGGGGCCAAACAATAAGGCCTAGTTATGTTTCGCCCATGATCTTTTAGTGGAAATTAAAATAGAAGTTAAAAATTAGATGATGGGGCTGGAGAGACACCTCAGCGGTTAAGATCACTTGCTGCTCTTCCAGAGGACCCAGAGTCCATTTTCCAGCATCTATGTTGGGTGACTCATAACTACCTGTAATTACAGCTCCTGGAGATCCAACACCCCTTTCTTGCTTCCAGAAGAGCACCTACATGTACATTGTGCATGTGCACAAACACACATATAAATAAGAAAAACAAAACAAACAAACAAAAGAACTAGACCTCAGCAAGCTGTGGTGGCATAGACCAGTGATCCCAGCACTCAGGATATGGGAGCAGGATAATAAGTTCAAAGTGAGCTTGGGCTGTACAGTGAGACCCAGTCTCATAAAGCCAAGAACTAGAACTAGAGCTATAGCTCGGTGATGGAGAACTTGGTAGCATGTACAAGGCCCTGGGTTTAATCATTCAGATGCCCTCATGGATTATTTTAGGGACATGCCACACCCATTCTTCAAAAAGAGCCCAGAGAGGGGCTGGAGAGATGGCTCAGCAGTTAAGAGTACTGGCCGCCCTTGCAGAGGACCTGGGTTCAGTTCCCAACACCCACATGGTGGCTAACAACCATCCTTAACTCAAGTTCCAGGGGACCTGACACCCTTTTCTGACCTCTGCAGGCATTGCACAACACAAGTGCACTTACACACATGCAGGCAATATACTCATACACATAAAATTAATAAAAAACATTGTTTTTTAAAGAGCCCAGAGAACAGGGTCTTCTTCCAGGAGCACACACACAAAAAAGTCAGTGAGAGATGAACTAACTTGTTCTTTCCCTTAAGCACATGCTTCATATAATCTATTGGGGGACAATCAGTATTGTCAATAAAGGATGGATTATTTGAAGGAGGAAAATGTTTTCCCTGGCAGTGATAGATAAAAATTTTCTGTTCATATAATTGGGATGAGTCTCCCAACATAGGGGCATCTGAGATCCAAGCCAGATTGACACCCATAGGTGGGATTTCTTTTACAAAACTCTAGCTCCCTGTGGCACATAAATGGGTCATGCCTCTGACCTGGCAGCTTCTCCTGTAAAGACACATGTTTCTGGGATGTCTTCCATTCATCTCTTTCGGACAGTTAAAGCAGCAGCTTGGTTGTAGGAATTGGTACTTGGCACTTTAGCGGAGGAAGCTTGGTAGTGGAAGTGATACCCCTGAGCTGCCTGGACCTCAGACAACTTGTGATGATTTTTCACAGAATTCGTAGGGGGAGATGAGGGCACATGGGGACAGGTGGTCCCTGTATCTCCCTGCCTGCATCTCAGTTGCTCCTTATTGAGCTTGACAGGCTTGCTCATAGCTTTCTGAGCCATGGTATTCCCAGCATTCCTCTTAAGTAGCTCTGGGTCCTGCATTGGGGATGATGGAGAACTGCCCTTTGCCAAGGACCCTTCCTGTACTTTGTATTTTCTATCAGGACAAAGCCACCGAAAAAAGTACTTGACCTGGTTTCTGAAGCAGAGTTGAGGAGGAGGCATCCCCTTCACTGACAGGGATGGAGAGGACTTTTTCTCATGAGTACCCTGTAGTGGGCTGTCCTGAGCATGTTGGCTCTTCCATCTGAGTTGGGATGTCCCCACCTCTGCATCCCCTGCACCAAGGTCATTTGCTTCTAGTGCTGAAGGGCATGCCTTCTTGGCAGCTGGGGGGAAGTTCTTGTTCTGCCACTTGCCTAAGACAGAGGGAGGTACTCAGGGCTCCTGCCACTGCCCTAAGCAGATCCATCTAGTTAGCAAGGGCACCTGTTCCACTTGAGAAACTGTCATGAATGAGTAAAAGTTTGTAAGTCAATTTATTGGAAGCATGGGGCACATTATCATGGGGCCACAGAGCTTGGATGTGCTGCTTGGTCTCTGACTTAAAATCCCCTTCCCTTGACACCTGACTGCTATAGTCAAATGTCTGACAATCTGATATCCCCTTCAGAGTCCTGCTGGTTACTAGGGTGTTCTCTGCCTCCATTATATTGTCATCTGTCCCTAGAGAGCTCTTGCACTGGATGATGTTGAAGATCCCCACAGGTCACGGGTGAAGACCACGGACCTGCCCTCCCTTGCCAGTGTTACTGGTCTTCTTGGATGTAGACAGATTTCTGTCATTCAGCCTTATTTCCTGGGGCTTCTGGGTCTCGTTGCTGGAACTCTGTCTCTTGTCCTTTGGATGAGACTTAACCTCAGTGGACCTTGTGGGCAGCTGTGGGCTGTGTCTTTGGCCCCTTCCAGACTCTTTCATGCTGTTTTTGTCTATGACACTGAGTGTCTGTTGCAGAACAGGCTGCCTGCTGTTAACTGAGGTCCCCTGGGAGTTATTCCGTGCACAGTCTTTCTGGACACTCTCTGGACTATGCAGTCTTTACTATTTCCCGTGCCTTTTTCACAAAGGGTAAAAAGATCTTTGTGACTGTCCCAAAGAGTAAAAATTTCATTAATCTAGACTGATTTTCATTACACAAACCAATCTATATGGGCATAGCTCTAACAAGTAGCACAACTGCTATCTTATAAACAGCCTTTCTTTTTCCATTTATTGCCAATGGGAAAAGAACTCCATTGTTTCCTAAGAAAAAGGCACTGCTAGGAAGGCAGTAAACATGTATTCTTCTTCTTCTTCTTTAGGGACGTATATGCGGTGAATTTCATACTGGCCATTAAAAGTGAGCCTGAGATAAAAACAGTCTTACCTTCCAGTTAGTTAGGCATTGTTGACAGGTAAAAAGCCTTTATGACTGACCCAAAAATCAAAAGTTCCACAAACCTGAGCCTCACTTCCTAGTTCTGCTACATATAAAAAAATGTGTGGGCATAACTATAACATCTAACATAAAATGTCTGATTTATAAGCCTCCTTTATTAGTATTATATGAAGATGCTTATCGCCAGTGGAAAAAGAAACCCATTGTCTAAGGAAAAGAAAACAATTAGGAAGTCAGCAAATATGTATTCTTTTGCTCCATCTGAGCAGTTTGGACGCTTCTTGCCAGTCAACGATATCCTGAGATATACACACTTTCCTTAAAATTCCCCAAGACTTTTCACAATGAGAAAAGGGGCCTTTTTAATTTTTAAATTTTTTCTTTATATGTGAGAATCTCATACATGTATACAAAGAAATATGATCATACCTACCCTCCATTTTCCCTTCCAGCTTTGCCCATGTCCCCCCAACATGCCCTCTCCTAACCTCGTGTCTTTTCTTTTCTTTTTATAAATCCAGTTATTGCTGCCCATATGTGCATGGTTGTCAGGCCGTCCGTTGTTGCATAGGAAACTTATCAGTGGGCACACCCTCAGAAAAGAATGTTTTTCCACGCTCAGGGCAATATCCATTGTCAATAGCTCCTCAGTAAGGAGTGGGGCCTGTAGAGTACCTCAACCTTCTATGCTGTAATTTTGGTTGACTTGATCTTGTGCAGGTCATTTCAGCTGCTATGAGTTCATGATTGCATTATCCATGTCACATCCAGAAGACAACACTTCACAGTGTTCCTTGCCATCCTCCATCTTCTATATTCTTTTGACCTTTTCTTCTCCAATGTTCACGGAGCCTTGATGGAGGACAAGTTGATAAAGATGTCCCATTTAGGACTGAACACTAAGTCTCCTTTTTACTTCTTTTTTATTTTTCTTTAACTTTTAAAAAAATTATTGAGAATTTCATACATGCATATAAGGTCTTTAGATCAAATCCAAACCCACTCCATCCCCTCCAGCTCCTCCCATATCTCCCCATCACTTTTTCCTAATGGGAAAACAACTTTGTGTACTTTCTTTTTATGGGGCTTTTTGCTACTCTAATATTCCCCCCTCTGAAGAAGTAACCCTAAAATCTATTAGGGATTAGATAAGAGCTCCCAAAGAGTTTTGACATTTTTGGCCTTCAGAACAGAGTATGTTGCTAAGATGCCCAAGGACATTTCGATTTTAGCGAAGAAACTGGTTACTTTTCTTTGGGGTCTTTTTGCCTTAACTACTTAGCCAATTCTTACCTCATATTCTTATCACACCATCCCCTGAAGAGGTTACCCAAATTGCTGATAGGGAATCAGACACAGGCCACTCTGGCTTCTTCCATGCTGAAAAGGGTGAGGGAATTGGGGTCTTCAGTAGGTCTCTCTAAAAGACTCCCAAATTGCATAACTCTTAAGTGTAGGAAGAAAACAAGGTCCTTGACTGGTGAATAAGGGATGTGAAGGACAAGTAAAGGCAAGAGTAGTTAGCATTACAAGTTCTAGACAGGGAGCCAGAAAAAAGTCAAAACAGGGCAAATTTCAAATGTTCATATCAGAATCTGTAGGTATTTCTTAACAAGAGCTACAAAAAGCATCCCTCTGTTGGGTTCCTCCTCATTTTTCTTTTTTCTGCCAAGGCTGGATGTGAGAGTGATGGACTCAGGATTTGTTTTCAGGCACTTCAATAGCTGTTGGAACGGCTAGAATCAGTGTCAGTTCCCTTGCAAAGGCTTCTAGATGGGGGAGAAAAAAAATTAGCCATCATTTTAGAACAATAGTGGGTTGCCTCCCTTAGCTATAGGTAGGCACTACAGTATTGCAGACCAAGATTTGAAGTCTTACATCTGAGCAACACTTTGTGATTAGAGACAAAATCATCAATGAGAAATAATTTTGTAAATAGCATATTTGTATTATTTATTTAATAACCACATGACTAGAAGAAGCATTTCATTACAGCATCAACAAACTCAATAACAATTTCCAGAGCAAAGATACATCTCTTTCAAAAGTGACTAAATTTTTAGGCTCACAGTTGAATTAATACAGTTACACAATATTGAACTCAGTATAAGCCCTGTAAGACATAAAATTGAATGAGGTTTTAATCCTTAAAAGAGATCTCCATTTCATTTTAAAATATACTGTTTAAAAAAGAAAAAACTCATTTTTAATGCTACTAACACTTAGATGTTTGCACATGTGTCTCTAATCTCTATGTATCTGATTACTACTAGTCACTCCGATCCTTAGCTCTTGAGCATGGATATAAAGTCATCAGGTAGATTTCAATGGTAATGTTTTTCACCTCTACTAATTAACATGAAGCAAATTTTTATGCTTCTTCCTCAAATATAACTCATTTTCTTTATTTGTTGATTTTTTACTTTAATTTCCTTTTTGTGTGTTATTGTTCCTGGAATAGTTTCAAGCACTATGTTAAAGAGAAGTGGAAATAGTGGACAGCATTGTCTGGTTCCTGATTTCAATGGGAATGTGTGGGAAGCGAGCACAGCTGAGCCAGCCAGATGGCGCCCTGGCTGGCTGCCAAACCTCATGCTGTTTGCTCCAACTCTTGGCTGATTGCCAAGGCTCGTGATTCCCGCTTGTTTACTCCAAAGTATGGAGAGGCCAAACAGGTGCTGCCAGCCTGATGATCTTGCTACGTGCCTAATGAGCTACACTCTGCCTGGCCGCTGCACGTGTGTGAGCCCTGATTGGTACCGGCTGCGGGGAGGGCTGTTGGAAACGCTATATAAAGAGCTGAAGTGTGTAATAGAAAGAGAGACAGCATCATAGTGAAGAGAATATGACAGAGAATAAGAGAGAATAAAGGAAGAAAGAGAAACAGAA
>NW_008327451.1:16560-18979 GCF_000622305.1 Nannospalax galili
TTATTTATTATGGAGAGGAGAGGTCCAAGAGCGGCCTCTACAGGTGGCCAGCGTTAGCGCAGGTGAGGGGAGCTGTTTGTGTTTTTCCCCCAGGTGCTGAACTGATATTGCACAGAAGCAAAAGAGGTTTTGGAATAACAGCAGCTATCATCATTAGCGTAGCCATCATTTCTACTGCTGCCATCGCTGCTAGCATCGCCTGTCTCAGACTGCGGTTACAGCTTCCACGGTTGAGAAGTTAGTGAAGTCCTGCAAACTTAGAACTCAGTGTAACATACAACTTGGACTCATGAACTTAAATCAACAAACTGCCTTGTTACAAGAACAAGTTGATGCCCTTTGGGCTAAGTAACAGCTAACATGTTCTCATTTCTTTCATCATATTTGTGTTACCCATTACCATGTACAAAATGCTAATACTGTAAAACAATTGATTGCCTTATTGAATGCCTTCCTTAAGAGATCATGGAAGGTGAACTTTGCAAATTTTATAAAGGTTCTTGCTTGATAAATTGTATAGTATTGATGCCACAGGCCCGCTTCCTCCAGGCATGTTGAATTTGGTAAATCATGTTTGTTAGATAAAAGTGGCAACAAATAACACCCGAGTAGAGATTGCCACTGTGCAGCAGTGGCTGGAGGCTATGCAGGGCACCTTTAGCCTCCTCAAGAATTGGGGGCCATGGCTTTTGGGAATTCCTGCTGGTTGCTGCTTGTGTCTGTATGGTGTGTGGGTGTAAGATGCGGCGGCAGACAGCTCACCAACAGCAAAAGCTAATACAGGCTATGGCTGCCTTAGAGAAGGGCAAGTCACCTCCGCATTTGGCTAGACGTCTTTCCGGGACTCTGCTGGACAGAGTCCCAGTTCGCGACAGGAATGCTTCCAGTTTTCCTCCATTTAGAATGATGTTGGCTGTGAGTTTGATGTATACGGCTTTAATTATGTTGAGTAATGTCCCCTCCAGTCCAATTCCCTCTAGGGCTTTGAACATAAATGCATGTTGAATGTTGTCAAAGGCCTTCTCTGTATCTGTTGAGGCGACATGTGGTTTTTTAAAAATTGCTTCCTTTGAGTAGGAAAGTAAAATAAACAAAAATTCATGCATTACAGAAGTAAACATTGTACGACACAATAATCCCTGTGATTCAGTAATCTCAAAAACCATGGACCATGGGGCTGGAGAGATGGCTCAGTGGTTAAGTGTGCTTGCAACTCTTGCAGAGGGCCAGAATTTGATTCCCAGAACTCATCTCAGACAGCTCACAACTCCAGCTCCAGGGGATCTAATGCCCTCTTCTGGCCTCCGAGAACATCTGCGCACATACACATGCGCACACACATACAAATGAAAATAAAATAACTCTTTTTTTAAAAATGGGTCAGAACCTGGACAGTTCTCTTAATAAAAGTATAATTAATCTTTTTAATGAGAAAACTAAGAAATGTATGCTATAGATCAAAGTAAAAAAAAAAAGAAAAAATATTTGTAATGAAAGAGCATACTATATGCACTCTGTGGGTAAATAAACCCAGGGCCAAACTGCACACAGTTTGGTAATCTGCTTTTGCACCTAGCAGTCAGTAGACATTGTCAAACGCATGTTCTCATGTTATTGCACATAGTTCTACAACATCAACAGCACAGAATTTCATAACTGCTTCCTGTTCTAAAAGCAGACTTCAATCATTTATTCTGTTGGTTCCTGAGAACTAAACATTTATTTGTTTCTTCCTTTTAACTACATTAACTAAAATTCCTTTAACATAATTAGAAACATTTATACAGATTCTGTTTCCTTAAATATTTTTCTGTATAACTGCTGACTCAGAATCGATGCACATTGATAAGGCCCTTGTTCCTGATGACAGTCAGTCTCAAAGAAAGACTTCTATGCCCACCAGTATAGGATGTTATTCAATCAAATAAAGAGGGGGGCATAGCTATTTTTAATATTTTATTTATTATTTTTATTTTATGTGTATGAGTGTATTGCCTGCTTGTA
The DNA here is from genome assembly GCF_000622305.1 of Nannospalax galili. Lineage (NCBI taxonomy): Eukaryota > Metazoa > Chordata > Mammalia > Rodentia > Spalacidae > Nannospalax > Nannospalax galili. The sequence continues at coordinate 18,565 of NW_008327451.1, forward strand.
ACCATGTTGTGCAGTGCCCACGGGGGTCAGAAGAGGGCATCGGGTCCCCTGGAACTGGAGTTATGGACAGTTGTTAGCCACCATGTGGGCTCTGGGAATCGAACTCTGGTCCTCTGCAAGTGTAATCAGTGCTTTTAACCACCGAGCCATCTCTCCAATCCCATGCATAGCTTTTTATAAATTTACTTTCACTTGCACACTTGAGAGGTAGAATTTTCACCATATTTAAATTAATTTTAAATTTAAAAAATTTATTATATTTTTATGTGTATGATTTTTACCAGCATGTATGTAAGTGTACTCATGCCTGCAATGCTCATAGGGGACAGAAAAGAGCATCGGATCCCCTGGAACTGGAGTTACAGAAGGTTGTTAGCTACCGTGTGGGTGCTGGGAACCAAACCTAGATCGTCTT
>NW_008327451.1:19830-20006 GCF_000622305.1 Nannospalax galili
CGGAGGGAGGCATTTTGGCACCTGAAATTCTTCCCTTTTTTTCTCCTATTTAAAACTATATCAATCAGGCTAGAGAGCGGGCACAGCCATTAGAGCCTCAGGATTACAACCAAAACTATATCAAATTTTCTATTATAGTTATTTAAAAGGTAAATTGGACTGCTACATATGTAAAG
>NW_008327452.1:0-283 GCF_000622305.1 Nannospalax galili
ATTAAAAAGGAAGAATGAAAAATGGTCTTTATTTGCAGACAACCTGATCCCCTTTATAGCTAGACCAAACATACATACACACACACACACACACACACACACACACACACACACACATGCATGCACAAACTTAAAAAGGATAATATTGATGTCGAAGGAAGAAATATCAACAAAGTTAAGTTAACGCAGAAGCTGGTGCCAGGCATTGGAAGAATGCTACTTTACTGACATGCTCCTCTGGCCTGTGTTCAGATAAGTTTTTTTTTTTTTTTTAATTTATTTA
>NW_008327453.1:0-402 GCF_000622305.1 Nannospalax galili
TAGTTTTCTGGTGGAATTTTTGGCATCTCTTAGATATAATATCATATCATCAACAAAAAGGGATAATTTGATCTCATCTTTTCTAATTATTACTCCTTTAATTTTCTGTTCTTGTCTTATTGCTCTTGCAAGAGTTTCAAGTACTATGTTAAAGAGAAGTGGAGATAGTGGACAGCCTTGTCTGGTTCCTGATTTCAATGGGAATGCTTCCAGTTTTTCTCCATTTAGAATGATGTTGGCTGTGGGTTTGTTATATATGGCTTTACTTATGTTGTGGTATGTTCCCTCCAGTCCAATTCTCTCTAGGACTTTAAACATAAATGCATGTTGAATTTTGTCAAAGCCCTTCTATGCATCTATTGATATGACCATGTGGTTCTTGTCTTTGAGCCCATTTATATG
>NW_008327454.1:0-275 GCF_000622305.1 Nannospalax galili
AGTTGCCTTCTGACCATTTCCTTAGTTCTATGCTGGCTTTTGCCTGATTGATTTTGCATGGGTCTTGTGCATGCTGTCACCATTGCTATAAGTTCATATGAGAAAGGCCCCAGGAGCCTGTAATACTCTGTTTCCTTATGGGCATGTATGGGCGCGCGGGTTTCGCGGAGCGCCAGCTGCTGGCTGGCGCCTGTCTCTTGCGCGCCGCTGGGGCGGGTCCTGCGCGCCGCGTTGCTGAGGGTCTCCACAGCTACTGGATGCTGGCGACTCTACTG
>NW_008327455.1:0-11083 GCF_000622305.1 Nannospalax galili
TAGTTACTTTCTGTCATGTTTTCTCTTCTATATTCTTGCCATCATGTACCAGTTCGAATGTATGTGCATGTATATGGAATTCTATGCAAAGGAAATTAGTGGTTTGTGTGTGTGTGTGTGTGTGTGTGTGTGTACGTTTCTGTGTTTCACACACAGTCTAGCTGTCAATAGGCAAAGCTGCTTCAACTCCAAAGTTCTTGGATCATATGAATATATCACCATATCAGGCAGCAGCGTATTTTATTTTTTAATTGAGTTTTTGTGTATTTCATACAGAACATCTCAATCAATCTTAATCATCTTTATACCTCCTTCCCCGATGGTACTCTGCCATAGCCTTTCCAATGGATTTCACGCATTCTGTTATTTGCCTTAAGGCCTATTGTGTCAAGTTAGTGTACCTAGACATCCCTCAGTGCAAGCTCATCTGCTGAGGTTATGTTAGCCTATCTATAGCCTCTTGCTTTAGGAATATCAGCTCTTCCTCACCCTGAAGTAATCAATTGCCAATATTTCTTTAGTTAAGATTGGGGTCAACTGTCCATTTCCCCTTTTCTATGCTAGATTTTTGTTTGCTTGAGTTTGCATGAGTCCTGTGAATGTTGACACCATTGCTGTAGGCTCATATGAGCAGGGTTCTAGGAGGTTGGAGGACTCTATTTCCATATAGTCATTCATGTCCTACCTGGCTCTTACAATAATATTTTGCACCCCTTCATCCACCATGGTCCCTAAGCCCTGGGTGGATGTAGTTTAATACAGAAGTCCTGTCCAAGGACCTGCAGTCTCCAGACTCTTAGTCTCTACACTTTGGCCTTTTGTGACCTTTTGTGTTCCTGGCCCTCTGTTGCAAGAGGGAGCTTCATTAATGAGAAATGAGATATTCAATATTGTCTTCTTTACCCCTTGTTCTATGTTCTGTGAGTTTTAGATGTCGAGGTTGCATTATAGATGTGCCATTTAGACTTGTGCAATTCACAGACAATGACTCTGTGTGACCAGTTGTGATACTCTGTAATAGTCTCTGTCTGGTACAAAAGAAGCTTCTTTGATGAGTGGTTGCCCTGGCCTGCCGGGTCTGCAACGAGGTACCTGGATTAGGGAGTGGGGCTGAATTGAGGAGTGGGGATGTGGATGGGACGGGGCAAGAGACAAGAGAAATGGAGACAAGACAGGATTCTGATCAAGTCTCATTTATTAAAACACAAGCTTGAGTAATATAAGCATATATATTTTGCACATAGTAAGAAATTACATTAGTCTAGGGATTAGACAGATTTGGGGTTTTCTTTAAGATGTATGTCCACTCCAGCCATGTGTATTTGGTTATGTTTACAGTACCACACATGAATTTCCTCCCATTGAGTGGGCTTTTACTCCAATTAGGTAGCTGTTGATTGCCCCAAATATAAAATTGCCACTAGTGCACCAATGTCTTATGCTGTGCAGTTCATTTGATGTGGTAATTTTTTCTTGAAGCTGATGTTGAATTATCACCTGATTTACTCTCTCAGCACCTTATATAGTGCTTTCCAAAGCTATAATAGCTTGCCTTCAGGGGAAGTAATTTCCAGGTCAGTTGAACCTCCATTGCTCCACAACCTGTATGAAGTACATTCTATCTTCAGCAGTAGGGTTTTACCTTAAAGTTCAGGAAGGCAATCAAGAGCTGTGGCAACAGCCTGTGTATTTGAGGGTGTCTTTTGGACCACCCTGGCCAACAACTCAGTGGAAGATGAGTCCTGTTTGCACTGTTTCTTGTTATGTAGCCTTTTGCTCTACACATGGACTAATTTAGAGATATATGTAAAACTTGTCATTAGGTTGTTGGACTAAAGATATTTTTCACTACCTAGGCATTTTTTAATCTCTCTTCCCTCTCTCTCTGTTAACACTTCCACCATGATTTCCTTATTTAAAGTGTCACCTTTCCCCACATTTCTCCCTCAAAAATATCAGCCTCCTATGGTCCCACATCTGTTTAGCTCCTTTTGTCTCTTTATACCGAAGTTCCTTGTATAATCCTCCCTCCCCTCTCTCTTATTTAAATATCCCTTTTTGTATCCATTTCTCCCTTAGTAGCAACTCTCTCCTACTGTTCTCTGTCAGGTCCCTTCTTTCCCTTTACCTCCCTGGTTCCTTTTAATTTTACTGGTTTCTGCAGTTACATCAAGATATATATTCACACATAAGGATTTGGTCTTAGAATATACATACGAGGGAGAATATATGTCATTTTATTTTGAGTCTGGGTTAATTCTTTTAGTAACATAGTTTCTAGTTCTATCCATTTACCTGCAAATTTCATGATTTTATCTTATTTTACTGTTGATAGAACTCCATTATATAAATGTACCACATTTTCATTATCCACTCATCAGTTGAAGGACATTTAAGTTGCTTCCATATCTTAGGTAATGTTTGTAGGAAACCAGGATGCCAGGCTCTAGGGTGAGATGAGCCCAAAACTTAAGTCCAGGCTGCATTTTCTGTTAAAGGGAGGGGAGCTGAAAATAGTGGCTCTGATAATCCCTGTCTTGCAAAACACTAAAAGAGTGGTAGGAGACAGTGACCTGTTCATAAGTGCAGGCTCCCTGCTCTGTGGAAAATTGTCTTGGTGCACAAACCCTTAGCTCATCTCCTTGTCATGAACTAATAACTCAGCTATCCATAGCTAAGAGATTAGGCCAGGTTAAAGGTTTACTCCTGAGCTAAAAGCTAAAAGTTTACCATGCTTCTACTCTAAGGAAGAAACATTGTGGTTAATGAATTACTAGATGGGCATTGATAACTTTGATTAAAAGCTTCATCATCCTTTTGGAGCCAACTAACAGACTAAATGTCCTGTTTCTTAGTACCCTAAATCTTTGTAAGTGATTGCCATATCCCACATGATGGCCAGTTCCTTGGGATGTATAAAAACCATCTGAATTCTGAAATAAACATCTTGTTTAAAAGACACAAGTCCCAGGGTCCAAGTCTCTCTGCCCCAAAGCCATTGGGTCCCCTGGTAAGCAAAGCAAACCTGAGTCCCGGCAACTGGAGCCTGTACACAGCTCCTCTTCGACCTCCGCTTCACTGGGGACAGAGCAATCCTCCCCACTTAGGCTGATCGGGTTCTCTTGTCAAGCTGGTTTGTAGGTAAGGGGCAATTGTAAATATGGTTAATTTCCTTTCTCCAGACCGTCTCACTTCCGATCTCTTCTTAAATGCCTTATAGAATCTAGAGGAATTAAATGTAGAGAAACTCAGATTAAGGCCTTTTTAAATATTACTATAGAACGTAATCCTTGGTTTCCTGCTACAGGAGCTATTGAGTTGGAATTTGGGAAAGAGTAGGAGATAACATGCAAAATTATCAAAGGAAGGGGAAGACTGTTCCTGTCATCTATTCCCCTCTCTGGTTTGCTCTTTGCCAGTGTCTCCAAATAGAAGAGCAATCCCCTCCCTCTGAGGCCCTGCCACCTATGCCTGTGCTCCCTCCCTCTGCCATTCCTCCCTTCCAAAGAGCCCAACATCTGGAATATTCTCATGCTGCTATGCAGATGCCAGCACCTCCTCTCAGTGCTGAGAATCTGCCAGTGCTCCCTCCTGCTGTGGCACAGCCTTTGGGAACTCAATCCTCCTCCTCTAATTTTATTAGAAAGGGGGAGTAGTCCCCCACTTTGGGATCTCTCCTCACCTCTCCTCCTCCATCGGCATCCCCCATGGCATAGGTTTCTGATATCTTGCCCTCTGATTTTGACCCTGAATCTCTTTTCCCATGTTTCAAAATCTGCTCACAGGAGACACTTTCTTTAGAGAACCTTTGGCTCCCTTGCCACATCCTTCCCCTCAGTTCTTTCCAGTTCACATTCCAACTGGCCCTGCAGCAGCTGATAACCCTGAACTCAGAATGCATAATCCTTTTGGCTTTGAAACACTGAAGGCAATGTGCAAAGTGGTGATGGAAAGAGGTATGCATGGTCCTTTTACTATGGCAATCTTTAATCAGCTTAGTCATAATTTATTCACTGCTTGGGACTTTAAACACCTCTCCCAAGCTCCTCTGTCCCCAGGACAATGGCTCCTTTTTTAGTCTAAAAACTGTAATAAATATACTGAGAAGGCAACAAGAAATGCTCACACTATGGTTGATGTGACACCTGACATGCTTAAGTGTGAAGGTCAATACGCTGTTGCTGAGGCACAAAAGGTTTTACCAGTTCAATATTTTGATCAGGTATGTGTCTGTGCCTTTAAGAGCCTGCGTATCTATCTGGATGGTGAAATGGCCTGAGCTAGCTTAACTGATCTCAGACAAAAGCCACAGGAGCAATGGGCTGATTTAATCGGCCTTAACTCCAGCTCCAGGGGAATCTGATGCCCTCTTCTGACATACGCAGCATTTCACGACATGGGTGCACTCACATACATGCAGGCATAACACTCATACACATAAAAAAATTAAAATTAAAATTAAAAAAAAATTTTTTTTAAAGTCAAGATTTGTCTTCCTGGGTAATGGCTACTCAGGACATTGACATGGTTTCAGCCCAGGCTAGCAAAATGAGAACTGCATTAGCAGAAGCTGTCACTGCCCAAATGAAAGATCCATTTTTTAAATGTGGAAAAATGGATCACTTTGTGAGGCAATGCCCTTCCATGGATCACAAGCCTATAACTGATCTTCCATCATCAGGCTCAAGATCCAAACCAAATAAAAATACCTTAAATGTCAAAAAGATTTCCATTAGGCTAGAGATGACCATTCTGACTTCAACAAAAATAGCAAAACTTTAAACTAGAGATGGGGCAGCCCTCAGCCCTGTTAGCAAGAGGGTAAACAGCCTCAGTGGAAGTAAACCCTTCCCTGGCAATTGTGGACTTGCTCTGTCACATCCGAACTTAAGCCTACAATGACCTTAATAGTACAGGGAATTGCTATAAAGGGTCTGCTAAATACAGGGGCTGATCAATCCATTATTAGACATGAGAACTGGCCATCACATTGCCCCTCAAAATAGAGCCCCCTTCCTGGGGGTAGGAGGAATTATTTCCTCAAACCAGTCTTACCATCCCCTATCATGGCCTGTTTCTAGTAATAGATTGCCTCTTTTATAGGATCTTATACAAGAACAATTAGAGAAAGGGCAGTTAGTGTCCTTTAACAGTCCCTGGAACAGCCTTATATTTGTAATACAAAAGAAAACTCAAGGAAAATAGAGATTTTTTTAAAGACTTAAGAAAAGTTAATGCCACTGTGAAAAAGATGGGATCACTGCAGCTTGGCCTTCCCTCTCCTACAGTGGTGCCTGCAGGACATGCTATTACAATAATTGATATAAAAACTTATTTCTTTCCTATTCCTTTACCTGAGGATAGAGAGTGTTTGGTTTTCACTATCACTGTCAACAATCACTCTGTTTCCATGCAGAGGTATCAATGAAAAGTCCTACCACTGGAAATGAAAAATTGTCCTACTGTATGCCAATTTTATCTGCATAAAGTTATTAGTCAAATACTTAAGGAATTCCCTGCTGTTCTTGCTCATTGTTTTAAGGATATTCACCTTAGACAACCATTTAGTCAACTTTTAGAAATTATGCTTACTAAATTAACTTCTATTTTAACAATTTATGGACTTTATATTTCCTCAAAAAAGATTCAAAAATATGTGTCTTATAGTTATTTGGGATGTGTTATCTTAGCTAATCAATCGTACCTACCACCGCAAAACAGAGCTGCCACAAGGGCAGCAGCCTCACTACCATCTGGACACCCTACAGCTTTTGTTCTACTCTTTAAAAAAAAATCCTCTGCCTTTGCTAACTAACACACAATAACAAGCTGTAAAACACAGCAAAGCCAGTCTAACCCTCCTTCAATATGCGAAAAAAAAACAGGTTTAGCCAAAAAAAAAAAAAAAAAAAAAAAGGATCTGTTTACCTATCTCTTCCCTACTGTGACTCTTTTATGAGCTGTATGGTCATGTGGAGATTTTTCCTCTCTGATTCCAGCTAAAGAAATGGCTTCATGGTTAAGAGCATAGTCTGCTCTTTCAAAGGACTTAGGTTTGATTCCAAATATCAGAACTTCGCTAGGTTTTCCTGTCCCTTCCAATTCTATTCCTCTCTGTTATCTTTATTTCATTCAGCTGTTTGTTGCATATATATATATATATATAAAGTGTTGTTTGAAGTTTTTCCACTCACTACAAATTCATTTCCAGGTTTTCTGTTTTCTGAGGAACCACTGACCTTCAGATTTTAGGTCATTAAGTTCACCTAAGACCTACAATTCGATTTAAACACAGGTTATAATAATTTATTGCCTTTTTTTTATGTTTAGATCAGAGTCCAGGTTCTTTTAGTACAATAATGCTACTTGGCACTCTCTTCTAAAGCCAAACTGCCACTTTATTCATGATTCCATCTATGCCTGCTTTCAGAAGATCTTACAAAATTCATCATAATCAAATTTATTAAGTAATGTGTTTTAGGTGCACCTATTTTCATGTAATTGTGTCATACATGTATGACAATCGTTTTTATGTTACTTAAAATGTCATGAATTTTTCTATGTTTCTCTATGTTCAGATCTCATGTAATTATGTCATATATGTCTATGACAATTGTTCTCATATATCATTTATGTGAAGACAATTTTAAAATGTGACCACGTCAAATTTTTCCTTTTTCATTCTTTTCATTGTGCACAAAATTATTGATTTTATTTTAGACATGCCTAATTAAAATACACAGGTACAAATTTACATTCAAAGGCCTTTTTAACTTGGGTGCCTTATCAATTTAAAATCTATCAAACAGTGACTCTAGGTCTCTAGTTATGTAAAAATCCTATTTGCTAAGTATCCTTTTGGTTTTGGTTTATTCTCAAAAGTTTTAAAATGTCCATTTTATCTATATGAAGTCTATATAAGCCTATATTCCTCAAAAATAATTTAATTGGTATCAATTTGACTTAAAAGTAAAGCCTCATGCAAAGTAAAGTTGTTAAATTAACCTAAAAATATTTTTTCTAGGTCAAAATAATTTCTCTTTAATCCTTATCTTAATTCTTGTTTATTATGGATATTATTGCATAAACATATACTGATTTTTTTAATACTTACAAAAAATTTCTTGAGAATTTCTTACATGTATATAAGGTGTTTTGATCAAAACCATGCCCACTCCTCCCCTCCAACATTCCCCTCTCTGAAGAGGCAATGCTTAAATATTTTAAGGATTAAATACAAGCTTTCAAATACTCGACATTTTCGGCCTTTGGAACAGAGTATGTTGTTAACAGGCCCAAGGACATTTTAACTTTTAGCCAAGAAACTGGCTACATTTCTTTGGGGTCTTTTTACCCTAACTGCCTAGCCAATTCCTACCTCCTATTCTTATCATAGTATCCTCTGAAGAGGTTACCCAAATTGCCAATGGGGAATCGGGATGCAGACCGCTCTAGCTTCTTCCATCCTGAACAGGGATGCAGGGTGAGGCAGTTGAAGTACCCCTTCAGTGGGTCTATCTAAAAGACTCCCAAATTGCATAACTCTTGTCTCTAGGGGGAAAAGAACATCCTTGAATCATGAATAGGAGATATGAAGGAGAAGTAAAGGCAAGAGTAATTAGCATTACATGTTCTAGACAGAGAACTAGAAAAAAGTCAGAACAGGGCAATTTTCAAATGTTCATATGAAAGTCCACTGGAATTTCTTGACAAGGGCTTCCAAAAGCATCCCTCTATTGGGCTAGTTGGCTGAGAAGAGTGGCTGGATACTCAGGTGAGGGTCCAGTGACCCTGCTTGGCACTCCTTTAATGAATGAGCACAACTGTCAACAAGCCCAATTATGAATACGTTTAGCCATAAGGCTCAGCCGAAGTCGTTATAATGGTAGTTATTTCATGTAGAAGGGACAGTTGTATAGCATCATCTTTTTAAATGCACCTCTAATTAAAAAGGATTTGGTGTGAGGAGTCACATATGAAGGAGCACATATGTCGTTTGGTTTTCTGAGTCTGTGTTACTTCATTTAGTATAACAGTTTTAGATCCATCCATTTCCCTACCAATTTCATTATTTCATCTTTCTTTACTGTTGAATAGAACACCATTTTTAAAATATACCACAGTTTTGTTAACCACTCATTAGTTGAGGGACACTTAGGTTTCTTCCATATCTTAGCTATTGTGAAAAGAACAGCAACAAAATGTATAGTAATTTAAAGTAATAATTACTTCTATTCCAGGAAAAATGTTAACCATTTTACCACGATTGTCTCTTTTTAGCCAGCAAACACATACATCAAGGTCCATGCTTTTATCAAGTTATATTGTACTGATATGTTTAAAATCATTATTTGTCTATCTATAGGTATGACATACTAAATGTTGGTTATTTGATGGACTCTTCCAACAAAGAATGGGTTTGTTTATAAATATAATGAAAGAAATAAGAGGTCTAAGAGAAAATAAAGGGTTGGAATGGTAAAGTTAGTAAGATTAAAATGGCTGGATACTTCCAAAATGAAAGGAATAATAAAAATGTTTAAGCAAGTTTATTAAAGGAACAAGTACGTTTATAGAAGTACTAGGTGATGGTTGTTGTTATAATAATTACTGTTACAGCCAAAGGAAAAAAAAATTCTTCAGTCCATTGACCTGTTCTACACACCTAGGCACAGTCTGGAGTTAAATGTATGAAGAAAAATGTTTAAGTTACCTATAACTACTAGAAAATGTCCTTTAATGTTTCTCTATATTATACAAATGTTGCTTTTAATGTTTTCCTTTACCCATAAAAAAATTTGATTCAAGATCTAGGCTTTTGTCCCCTGGAATCAGATAGGACAGTCCAAAAGAAAAAAAATGGTTTGTTTGGTGCACCTGGTTTGAATCTGAAACAGATTGTTTCCTTTTTCACATACCATTGGCATGACTTACAATCCCAAAGGACAAGCAATAATAGACAACACAAATGTCTCAAAGATGAAATAAATAAAAGGAAAATGGGGGAATCACCTGTACCTGGGATAACAGTAAAGAATCCTCATTTCCTATTACATAGGTCTCCACTAAATTTTTTTTACACTAAATGATCAGGGAATTTCTCCAATGGCCAAGCAATGACAGGGACTAACTATCCCACACCCCTTGGCACAGATGCTTTGGAGGTACCCTGAGTCAGGGTTCTGGAGTAGAACTCCAGCTCCTTTACTAACAATGGGGTGAGGGTATGCTTGTGTCTTTCCAAAAAATGAAACCTCCCCCCATGGGTGCCACTCAGATACATCAGACCACTCAATCAAACCTTCCAATACAAAGATGGCTGTGCTGACCCTGGGATAGTGGAAAAGGAGACCCTGGCAGAAGAAGAGGCCACCTCCTGTGACTTGGGGAATGATTAAGAATCTGATGGACAACACTCACGATTAGGGTCAGTGCCAGGGCCAAGCTCTATCTAAACCTGAAGTTCTTGTTTGTGTTCTAACTATACTGACTGTGAATAGCATAATAGGTGAAACATGTGTATGGCCACTTGGACCCATCATATGGGAAAAGGATGGACAGAGGATACACAGCCAATTGAATGGAGGAATTTCAGGTTGGAAAAATGCTACTGACCAGAGCTTAAAAACCAAGATTTCAGTATTTTTATAGAGGCATTGATCCTAGAAGATACTGGAAGTTATAGCTGTGTAAAAAAAAAAGCAAAAGAGACCTTTTGAAGTTATTGTATTTAGATTAACCACACCTTTGCAATGAACCAGCCTGTCCATATCTAATGATTTGAATGGGAATTTGTGGGCTTGTCTTGGACAAAAGGGTTATAATAAACAGAGTTTCTATACACAAGGAGACCCTTCTATACAAGGATTGTTAAATGAAAATCTAATAGGAATGGGGGTACATATGAGTCTTTATAGACAGATAACTAAGGACAATACAAAAATGTCAGACACAATGTATTAAACAGATGATCAAAGATTTACCTGTAAGTCATGTTATTGTTAATCAGTGATTATGTTTTGATTGTAAGTTTATTCCTGTGCATTGCAATACCACCCTTAATCATACCTTAAAGCAAGAGAAACAGTTACCTGTAGGATGGACTGTTTTTGCAATAATGAAACCTATACAGTGTTGTTTTATGGATATCAAGAATTATGTACAATGGGATGTATAATGCCTTTGCTAATAATCTTGCCTATAAAAAGAATTCATATATCTTTACCTGAAGACTGTGATGATTCTCTCAAACTACTTGACCAAAAACCTGTAGCTTTTAGTTCTGCCTTTTTACTTCCTATACCCGGCATGGTAGGATATCAATAAGATGTCTGAATTTTCTATACCTTGATGAAAATGGCTCCAATGGCTTGTTCTGTTCTTTGGCCCAATAGTGACTGGCATATTTTTTCTAATGGGAGCTCCAATAATTATGTGTTGTATTATCATTTTGATTAATAATAATATGGCTTCTATGACCACTTCCTACTTACTTTTAAAAAACAAAAAGGGAGGAGATATAGGAAACCAGGATGCCAGGCCCCAGGGTGAGATGAGGCTAAAACTTTTAAGTCCAGCCTGCAATCTCTGCTAAAGGGAGGGGTGCTGAAAACAGTAGCTCTGATAATCCCTGTCTTGCAGAACACAGCAAGTCTGGCAGGAGACAGTGACCTGGTCATAAGAGCAGGCTCCCTGATCTGCGGGAAAGCTACTTGGTCAACAACCCTTAGCTCAACTCCTTGTCCTGAACAAATAACTCAGCTATCCTTAGCTAGGAGATTAGGCCAGGTTAAAGGTTTACTCCTGAGATAAAAGCTAAAAGTTTACCATGCTTCTAACTCTATGAAAGAAAACATTGTGGCCAATAAATTACCAGATGGGAATTGATAATTTTGAGTAAAAGCTTAACAATCCTTCTTGCACTAACAGACTAAATGTCCTGTTTCTTTGTACCCTAAATCTTTGTATGTGACTGCTGTATCCCACATGACTGCCAGTTCCTTGGGCTGTATAAAAACCATCTGAATTCTAAAATAAATTGTCCTGTTGGGAAGACACAGGTCCCAGAGTTTATGACTCTGTC
>NW_008327455.1:11730-24550 GCF_000622305.1 Nannospalax galili
TTGAGAAGTTTCTGTTTAGATTTCTAGCCCATATTTTAATTGGGTCACTTGCATTCTTGATTCTTTGTTTTTTGAGTTCTTTATATATTCTGGATATTAAACCTCTGTGAGATGTCTCACTGGTGAAGATTTTCTCCCACTCTGGTGGTTTTCTCTACACTTCCATGGGTATTTCTTTTGCTTTACAGGAACTTTTCATTTGAATGAGTTCCCTGTTGGTGATTCTTGACCTAATTCCTGTACAATTGATATCTGATTTAGAAAGAACTTTCATACACCTATAGATTCTATGCTACTGCCAATGCTTTCTTCTAACAGTTTCAGAGTTTCAGGATTCACAATGATGTCTGACCCATTTGGAGTTGACTTTTTTCCAAGGTGAAAGAAACGGTTGTAGTTTCATTCTTCTACACATCCAGTTTTGCCAGTACCATTTGCTGAAGATGCTGTCTTTCCTTCAGTGAGTGTTCTTGGCCCATTTTTCAAATATCAGGTGGTTGAAATTGCATGTGCTCATGTTTGTGTCTTCAATTATGTTCCATTGATTTACAGGTCTATATTTGTGCAAGTACCATGCTATTTTTATGACTATGGTTCTGTAATACAGATTTAAATCTGGTATAGTATTCTTCCCCAGCATTGATCTTGTGCACAGAGTTGCTTTGTCTATATGGGTTCTTTTGTGCTTCCATATGAATTTTAGGGTGTTTTTTCCAGCTCTGTGAAGATTTTCATGGGGATTTTGATTGGCATTGCATTGAATGTATAAATGTCTTTTGGTAAGATGGTCATTTTCACAATATTGATTTTTCCAATCCTTGAGCAGGAGATGTCCTTCCCTTCTGTTGTCTTTCCCAGTCTCTTTCTTTAAAGACTTAAAATTTTCAATGTAGACATCTTGAACTTATTTGGTCAGGTTTATTCTGAGATTTTTTTTTGAGATTTTTGTGAATGGGAGGGTTTCCATGTACTCTTTCTCCAATTGCTTGTTATTGGTGTATATAGAAAGGCTACTGATTTTTGAAGATTAATTTTATAACCTGCCACTTTACTGAAAGTATTAATCATTTCTAAGAGTCTTTTTTTGGAATTTATGGCACATTTTAAGTATAATATCATATCACCTGCAAAAAGGAATAATCTGACTTATTCTTTTCTTATTAGTATTCCTTTAAATTCCTCCTTTTCTAATTGCTCTAGCAAGAGTTTCAAGAGCTATATTAGAAAGGAGTGGAGATAGTGGACATCCTTGTCTGGTTCCTGATTTTAGTGGAAATGCTTCCAGTTTTTTGTTTTTTCCTTTTAGAATGATGTTGGCTGTAGGTTTGTTGTATATAGCTTTATTTATTTTGAGGTATGTTCTCTCCAGTCCAATTCCTTCTAGGACTTTTAACATAAATGTGTGTTGAATTTTATCAAACACCCTTTCTGCATCAATTGAAACAACAATGTGTTTTTTGTCTTTTAATCCATTTATATGATTTATGACATTTGTTGACTGATGATTATTGAACCATCCCTGCATCTCTGGAATAAAGCAAAATTGATCATGTTTGACTATGTTTGTAATGTGTTTCTGTATGCAATTTGTAAGTTTCTTGTTGAGAATTTACATCTATGTTCATCAAGGATATGGGTCTATAGTTTTCTTTTTTGGTTGCATTTTTAATCTGATTTTGGTCCTAGAGTGATGGTGGCTTCATAGAAGTAATTTTGGAATTTTCCCATTGTTCCTAAGTTTCTGAATAATTTAAGTAGTGTTAGTTGTAGATATTCTTTAAATGTTTGATAGAATTTTTCTGTGACTCTCTCTGGGTTTAGGATATATTTATTTGGGTGGTTTTGTATTACTGTTTCAATGTCCTTCAGTATTATGGGTCTGTTTAAGCTGTATGGAATTGCTTAATTCATATGTCTCTCTGATTATACTTTATTCAGTTGACCTATCTAACAGAAATATTGGTGTACTGAACTCCCCTACTAGTAGTAAGTTGGGATTATTTGGTTTCTCTTAGTCTTGTAGTAATGTTTTTATGATGTTGGGTGTACCAGAGTTTGGTGCATATATGTTCATGATTGTAATATGTTCTTTGTCATTTCTTCCTTTGATCAGAATGAAGTGATCCTCTTTATCTCTTCTGATTAGCTTCAGTTTCAACACTATTTTGTCAAAATATTAGAATTCCAACTGCTGCTTTTTTTAGTGCCATTTGCTGGAATAATTTTTTCCATTCTTTCAACTTAAGGTAGTGCCTATCCTTGAAGGTGAGATTAGTTTCTTGCAGACATCAAAGAAATGGATTTTGTTTCTTAATCCATTTAACCAGCTCTGTCTTTTGACTAGGGAATTTACTCCAATGATATTTAGATTATTATTGGAAGATGTGCATTTGGTCCTTGTTTTTTTTTTTATTTTCTGTTTGCCTTCTTTGTCTAATTTTGTGTTTCCACAGTTATGCCTACACTTAACTTCTTTCTGTTGCATCCTAGGTTTAGTTGTTCCTTTCGTCATCTCTTTGTATTGCTTCAAGAATTCTCTGAAAGTCTCATTTTGTGAATAAATTTTTTTTCCCCGTATCATGGATGATTTTTCTTTCCTCTTCAACTATAATAGACATTTTCGCTGGGTAAAGTATTCTGGGTCGACATCTATGGTTCTTTACAACTGGGAATAATTTGGTCCTGGCTCTTCTGTCTTTCTTAGTTTGCATTGAAAAGTCAGTAATTTTTATGAGTTTTCCTTTATATGTGAGTTGTTGTTTTTCTTCTGCATCTTTCAGTATTCTCTGTTTGTTCTCTATGTTTAGAGTTTATAGTATGATATGTCATGGGGACTTTCATTTTGATCTTGTTTATTTGGTAGTCTATGAGCTTCTTATATTTGTGTGTACATGTCTTTCCTTAATATTTCAAAATTTTGTTCTACAATACTGTTGATGATCTGGTAAATGTCATTATCCTGAGATTCTTCTCCTTCCCCTGTTCCTATGATGCATAAATTTGGTCTTTTCATGGTGTCCTACATTTCCTGCATAATCCATTCTTGTGTTTTAAAATTTTTTCACCGTCTTTACTTGAGTAGTCCAATTCTTCAACTTTATCCTCCAATGTTGATCTGTTTTCTGTTTCATTCACTCTAGTGGTGAGGTTTTCCCCTTGTTGTACTAATGTTTTTCTTCCCTTTTCCCTTCTTACTCCCTTCTTCATTTCATCCTGAGTTTTCTTCAATATTTCTCTCTTTTATGAATTAAGTCAGAATGTTTATCGATGTCTTCTTTACTGCTTTGATTTGTTTATTTGTGTGTTCTTTAAATTCATTGAATTCTTTGATCATGTTTATCATTGTTCTTTTAAATTCTGTGTCCTAAGTTATCTGTAGGGGTTTTTGTTGTAAAAGTCTTCCACAGGACTGTTGGTGTTTTAATAAAATGATGTGAAGTTTAAGAGTTTGGAGTTGCTCAGGCTGCAGAGGTATCAAGTCACAGTGGGTGGGATCAGACTTAACAGGGTAGAAGGTTAGTCTTAGGAGTGTAAAGGCAGGATATGGTTGGGGATGGCCTGTGAAGGCTCTATGAAACTAAACTGAAAAATTGAGCTGGCCTGAGTGCAGGGGATCAGGAGGCAATGGATGGTCCAGACTAAGATGTTTACCAGGGATCTGGGGTGCTGAAAGTAAATGCCGGCTTGTGTCCAAGACTAGGAGAAGAAATGGATGTGGGTCTGAGAGATTTGAGGTACTCAGGCTATAGAGATGTCAAGTGCATTCAAAGATCTGTACTTGTAAATGTACTCCTTTACCTGTGTTAGCTGGAAGAGGGCCAAATCGAGCAAATCTTCTCCTCTCAGATATGCACCAGCATGCACATGTACATGTCTCCAAGTGTCTAACATTGTGTTAAGGTTGAGGGTTGTGTGTACCATGTCTTTCAAACAGATCCACAATTTCAGAGTGTACCTTGTCTACTGCTTCAGGGGACATGGACTTCATTGGTTTTCTTCCACAGTTAGAGAGAATCTTACTTCAGTGGCTCACCTAATAGAATGCCCACACTCACCTTTGGCTCTTTACCCATCAGGTTACTCACCAGGTCATTTGCATGTGACTTCTTAGGGAAACCTTTGCTTCAAGCATCAGATGAAAGTTCAATTATAGTCTCACCTCCACTGTTTATGACTCTTCACTTCAACTTCTCAAAATGAGGTTGGTTTCCTCCTAATATCTTGGGACTGTTAATGCTCTGGATCCTGGGTAAACACAGAAGGAGATACGAAATAAAACAAGATAGTTGGTGAGCTCTAGGGCCTTCCTGCTTCCTATATGTCTTCTATCCACATAATAGATGTGTAAGATTTATTATGTCTGATGGACCTAGCATGTTGAATGTCTCAGAGAAGACATCACAAAGAACAATACCTTGACTTTGGAGAAGTTTGTCACATACAAAGAGTGTGTTGGTGTGGGAAAATTCCAGAAAGTTTTTTTGTGGCTTGCAAATTTTGTATCTTTCAAATAAAATGAATATTTTTAATGTATAAATCAAAGTCACCATGATGAGTTCACATAAAATGTCAAAAAACTTTAGAACTCTAATAATTTGCAATAACCTTTCACTTGTTTTCATATAATTTTAGAATGTCTAGAGATACTGATTTGAACCTGAGTGCAGTCTCTCTGTTACTCATCTTTGAACTCATTGGGTTCATCTTTTGCAGATCCAATCAGAGCTTCCTGTACAGTATAATTGCATTGTGAATAAGCCTATCCTTTCTCCATATTGCCTGATTTTATAAATGTGGATGCTTGTATTTAGCTGATGGTTATATAACAAAAAACATAGTGCCAGGCAAAGGAAACCTCCCATCCAGTTGTTGAGCAGGGTAGTCTAAAGATTCCCAAAATAATATAGGCTATTGCTCCAATCTTTCACTGCTTCTTAGAACCTGAATTTAAGATTGTATTGTTGAAGACATGGCATACTTTGCACACAGGACTTGCAGTAATTGAGCTGGAACTGACATGGAAGCCTCCTCCCTGAACACTAGCTCTCATAGTAACCAAAGATGTTATGTGAGCTGCTAAGGGACAAAGGCAATTAAGAATTTTATACAGTTGTAAAGTTACAAAACCCCAAATGACCATCCTAGCTATTTATTTCATTTAGTGCATTAGTGGCACTTTCATCTTGGAAATAATCAACAGCTGTCTAATTGGAGTAAGACCTGCTCAATGGGAGGGAATACATGTGTGGTACCATAAATTTAGGGACGTTCTCTTGGTAATTGAGGTCATAAATCCTTTCTATCACATAGATAGAGTATTCCTATCGCTTCTCTATGCCAAAATACTTTATTACTATATTCTAAATAGGTATCCTTATATTTATAGACAAGTATTCCTCTCAGTACTCATCACAGAATGTTCTCTTTTGCAACAGATAGAGACTATTACAAAACTGCATAATTGGCCAAATGCAGTGAATAAGTGATTGTAAGTTGCCTAGCCCTAAGTAATGCATCTTCACCACAATCTGTAAACCTAAGGCTCAGTGAACATAGTGGAGGAGGGGGTAGAAAGAGTGTAGAATCTAAAGGTGGATGACAATTCCATGGGGTCCACCTCAAGATGAAGAGCTACAAGCAATCAATGAATTCTGAGGTAGGGAAAATCAGGTTTCTCAGGGACTAGCTCCCTGATTGATTATTTAATACCTAACTAGGAACTCTAAAAACAGGCCTATATGAGCACCACTAAATGGACTCTCATATATACATACATACATATATATATATATGTGTGTGTGTGTATGTATAAATATATGTATATGTATGTAACAATAATAATCAAAGAAGAGGACAAGTAATTTTGAGGGGTTGGGGGAACACGGGAAGAGTTGAAAGAGGACTGGGAAAATGGAAAAAATACAATAGACCTGCAAGAAATTTTTAAAAAGAATAAAAATGATTTCAAACTCTGGTTTCAGACATGTTTAATGACAGTGGGTCAAGGGAAAAATTAATACTCAAAATCAGCAGGTTGGAGGATTACAAATTGAAGTTTATTCCTGTGTGATGGTCACAATCTCCTCAAACAGTGCATTCGCCTAGAGCATAAACCTTTCTGTTTCGGGTGGTTCATCTTCCCTCATGTGTCACTTTTCATGGTGCACCATTGAAAATTTCTTGAATATATGTGAGAGGAGAAACAGCAAGTTACAACTGGTTCTCTGTTCAGTGGGAACTACAGTTACATTCAGACAAAGCCCATAAATGGTATTTTCAGCTACAACATTCTCAGCACGGTATTTGTAGCAGAAATCTCAACATGATTCAAGTCTCTTCAGAGTAAATACATTATGTTTAAAAGGAAAGAAGATTCTAGAAGGATCAGTGACCTGTGTTCTTCTGAATATCACACAGAAAGAAGACGATTTTGATGACTTTGAGAGGTTCCTTAATGAATTGAAAGCTCTCTTCTTTTTGGAAATAGGTAGGAATCAAAGAAAAAAATCGTAGAAATGACTTCAGCTGAACATATTTACAATTATTTTGATATAAAATCTTGCATTGACATTGTTGGGTAGGCATCTTCCAAATGCTAGAACTGAAGGGGGAAGGTCTATAGTCCAAATATGAAAGACACTGAGAAATGCTGAGAAATGCTAACGCTGAGCACACTGGGTAAAAAAGGGAGGTGTAACCACCAATTTTGGACACAGGGAATGGCTGTGAACTGCACGGGAGAAGGCGCTCAGACTGAGTGACACTGGTGCATGGATCTCAAAGCTTTGCCAAAATGTAGAAATTGTGCCATGGGATGACACCTTTTCCTGAAAGTCATAAACTATGCAAAACCCATACAGAAGGCATTCTGTTGGTTTTTCAGCCCTGGGACCTCAGAGAGGGCACTCAAGGCTCTCCCAAGGATGGGGAGGGGAATTTTGTGTAACAGACAGTTAACAATTTTTAACTTTTTTGTCTTTTGATGTGGTATCTTATTATGTAGATTAGACATGCCTAGAACTTACTATGTGGTTCAAGGCTGGCCTTGAACTCATGATCCTTCTGCCTCTGCCTCCTCAGTGCTGGGATTGTAAGTGTGTATTGCTGCTCTCCTGTATTTTAATTTTTTATGTTCTTTTTAATTTGCATAGAGTGTTGTCTATAATTTATTTCTTGTATATAACCCAATAATTCTGATGTCTGGGCAGGATTTTTGCTTCCTGGAGCTTTTTAAATATTTTTTCTGATACCCAACTGTTTAGGCTTACATGCCAAGGTTTTTGGACTCTGTTCTATTGGACCTTGAAAAATTACTTGCAGAATTTCTTAATGACCTGGGATAGCTTGCCCTCATTTAAAGAGGTTTTCTTTTAGTTATTTTATTAGGAAAGTTACCTAAACCAACTTCAACACTGTTGCTTTCTAGACTACTTTAGATTAGTGATTCCAAATCTTTTTCCACTGAATCATCTTTCTACCTGAGAAATTTCTAATGCAACTCAAGTATAAAGGTTTTTTTTTAAGTTACACAAATCAGGAGCTAGAGTATGCTCAGCATTTAAGAACACTTGTTGTCCTTCCAGAGGACCAAGATTCAAGTCCCAGCACCAGCATGGTGGCTAACAACCATACATAACTCCAGTTCCAGGGGACTCAACACCATTTTTTGGCCTCTGTGGGGATTCCATACATAAGGTATACTTACATACATGTAGACAAAACTTCATAAACATAAAATAAAAATAATAGTTTTTTAAGTTATATGTTACTGATAAGGATGCTTATGATAAAACATTTTATTTACATAGAATTTTATAATTTATTAAATATGAAAGCATATTTGCATGCTAATTAGATAGATGTTTGCTTACTTTTACTAATTGAATCAAAATCTTTTCTTAGCATTTGATTCTGTGGTATGTGCTAAAACCTCAACATATTTTAGAGTTGGTTAGTATTAGATTTTTATACTCATCAACAATGAAAGTCTTGCTACAAAAAATACATTGTTCATAATGGCAGAAGTGGGCCATGTCAGGTAAGTTTGGAAAATCTGTCTTAATCCCAAGACATTTAAAACGTTTAAAAAATGTATATTTTGTGGAATTATTATGCATTAATCTTAATCATATTTAGGTCTTCTCTCCTTATGCTCCTCCTTTCACCCTACACAGGATTTCATGAATTTTGTCATCTATGTTAAGTCCTACATTTTCAGGCTTTTGTGCCCAGAGATTCCTTGAAGCAAGTTCATCCACTGGACTCAATTTTTCATGTAATTCAATGCAACAACTCAAATAGCAACTTAAAATCAAACATTCTATTGTAATACAACCCCAATAAAATGAATTTGATACTTATATGATGATGAATATTCATAGCTCTCTAAACTGTTATGGTTTCTTATAAGCATAAAGCTGGGTATGTATATTAAAATTGTTGTAATTCAGGCCTAGCTCAGTTCCTCAGGTATTATAAACTAGGCCTCTACAGTGAGAACTGAGCTGCATCAGAAAGACATAAGCAGCAAGATGATGTCACAGACCGAGGTACTTGTGTATCTCTTGCTATGAGTGTCTGATGAGAAATTTAAAAGCATTATAATCTCTTTAGAGTAATATTTTAGAGAGATATAAAGATAATTTTTAGGATGTAATGGCTAGTTCCTTTATGAGGCCAGTAGTAAACAGAGAGAATGTCATTTGGGAAGATATTTTAAATTTCAGGATTTGGTTCATCAGCATCCTATGTGTATGTATGTATATATAATCATTTCCTATTTCTGATTGTAGGTATTTATGGGGACATTGTGATGACACAGTCTCCAGAATCCCTGGCTGGGTCTTTAGGAGAGAGAGAGTTACTATAGGCTTTAAGTCCTGTCAGAATGTTGGCATCAGTGTAGCATGACACCACCAAAACCAGGAGAGCCTCTTAAACTCCTGCTCTATGAGGCATCCATATGGGCTTCTGGGGTCCCTGATCACTTCATAGGCAGTGGGTCTGCTCAGATTTCAGTTTTACCATTGGCAATATACAGGCTGGACACTGGACAGATTATTGCTGTCAGAAATATTCTTACCTTTCCTCCAGTGTTTCAGCCTCAAAGATAATCCTTCTCTGACAGTCTCACCAGCTGCTTACACACCACAGCCCTGGACCTGCAAACTTCCTCTGTCTGTCAGGGAGTCAAGTGTTCCTTACTCACCAATGAAGAAGCTTGCTGAGCTCAGCAGAAAAATGAGCAGCAAATGATCTCTTAGAGCCTTTGAATTGGATGGTCCTTTTGGTAAAATGAAGCAAAGACCTTTGTATTAGTTTTGTATTTCTTCGGTAACAGTTGGATATAAACTCTCTGGTTTGGACTTAAGGAACTCTTCAGCTTATAATTCTGGAGTCCAGAAGTCCAGCACAGATCTCCATGGACCTGAAGTCTCGATGCTGGAAGCCTACATTGCCTTTTGGAGGATCTAGAAGAAAACGTGTTTTTGTTTTTTCCAGCTCCTAGGCATCTTCTTTATTTTCTGTCTGGTGATCATTTTTCTCCATTTTTCCTTTTAGGTAGAATTTATTTATTGGTATATATTCATTATAGATAATATTGGGTTTCATAAAAACAATAAAATATCCATTTCTACAATATTCTCCTACCTTGTCCTCTCCTCTCTCTGCCTTCCTCTTTTGCCCTTCGACTAATCTCCTTCATTTCCCTGGTTTCATTTCTACTTTTGGACCCCAACACATATACACATGCAGTTTTCTGTATCCATAAAAGTCTAGGACTCATGAGTTTGGGAAAAGCATCTACTTGTCTCTCAAAACAACAGGTCTGATCTATGCCTCTTTGAAGGCTGTATCTCCCTCTGACGTTTCCCCATGTTCTTTCCAAATTTGGATACTGAGAAACCTACTTTACTTAATGGTACATATGATTCTGTTATCTGTAGACTACATGTCCTGTCTTTTTTCAATGTATAAATGTTTTGAATTTTTGTGTATTTCGTATTATTTCATATATTCATATTGATGTTAATCATATTTAGACCCCCTCCTCTATGCGCACTTCCCACACCCTGCCCCAGATTTCAGGTCATATATGTTAAGGCCTATCAAGTCGTTTCCCCAGATGATCCTTAGTTTGAGTTCATCAACTGGAGCTTGGTCAGCCTGTGCAGCATCACCCAGCAGTGATCAGTTGTCAACAGTTCCGCAAATAAGATTGGGCCCTCCTGCCTATTTCGCCATTTCTGTGCTAGGTTCTTGTCTGGTTCGCATCGGTTCTTGTGCTTGTCGTCACCACTGCTGTAGTTTCATATGAGTAAGTTCCCAGAAGCCTGGAAAACACTGTTTCCTTATTGGCATCCACCACCCCTGGCTATTACAATTTTTCTGCCCCCTGCAATGGTCTCTGGGCCCTGAGTGGGTCAGGTTTAATATAGGAGTCCTCTCCAGGGACACACACACTTTTAAATAATGTGTGTATCTAATATCAGAGTACCAATTTTTATAGACTGCTCAGTTCAACACCTCATTTTAATGAAAATTAGAACATTCATACATAAAATCCATAAGGAAATAGTAAACTTAAAAAAAATATTGTTAAACAAGAGTATCTAACAGACACATACTCAGAATTTTCTACCCAATAGTTAAAAAAATGTGTATTTTCCTCAAAGCCAAACAGATCATTCTCCTGAAAAAAACAGTATATTTTGCAAAAAGTCTTAATGACTCTAAGAAATTGGAAATTATATTCACTACCTTTGATGGAAATATTGGCATGAAACTCAAAATCAATGTTATGATGAAAATTGGAAAATTCAGATATGAACATTACTTATTCTTCTGAAAAACAATGAATTAAAGCAAAAAACAATCAAAAAAGAAATTTTAAATATTCCTCAAGAAAAATGAA
Organism: Nannospalax galili; assembly: GCF_000622305.1. Taxonomy (NCBI): domain Eukaryota; kingdom Metazoa; phylum Chordata; class Mammalia; order Rodentia; family Spalacidae; genus Nannospalax; species Nannospalax galili. The sequence continues at coordinate 22,646 of NW_008327455.1, forward strand.
AGTGGAAATACAACTTGCCCAAACCAAGAAGGCACAGGAAGATGGTTCTAATAGGACATGTTAGAATGCAGAGGCAGAACTGGAGCCTGACGCCTTTTCTGAAGAGTTTCCCCCATTGTAGGAAACTCCTTCATTTTTTTGACTGTAATACAAAATAATTTTAGATTGTATCACTATGTAGTTTATTAGTGATATTTTATAGATAGTTCTTATGCACAGTAGTGAGTAGGAAGAGACTTCCAGCAAAAGAATACAATACAGAGAAGTATGGGCGTGTGTTTCACAGAGAAAGTCATGCTCACATATTTTTGCATCGCTACATGCATGATCATGTGAATTTATACTGCTAAGAAAGTGTATTTCACAAACGTTTTAAAAGTTAAAGAATGTCTTATAGAAACCAAATCTTAATGTGGATTTATGAGAATTACTATTGGCACAGTTTACGAATCAGAGGGGCTTGCTAAATACTCAAGGTCATTTGCCATAGTAAGCACAGTTTAAGTATTAAGTTAAATATGAGCAGAAGGACATAAGTAACAAGAAATGAAATAGAAGTAAATCAAACATACATCACACAGATAAACACAAATAGGGACTTTGTCCATGTGCATCACTCCAGTGAGTACTGTAAACCAAGAGTCCTCAGCCTCTATTTCATAAGGGTGAAGGCAGCCCTCTCCCAGCCCTGTCTGGACTTCTGGTGAGCTCACTGTGTTTGAATAGCTTTAGCCTTGCTCTCCCCCCAGGTGAGATCATTGTACCTGAAAGGCTTCAGCTCTGTCTGTTGCTCTGGTGAATCCACATTTCCAAGAGACCTGGAGAGACATTTTGTCTTGATGGATTCAGCATCCCCTCTGTGATGGCTACTGTTATTATCAACTAGAGGGGATCTAGAATTATCTAAGAGACAAACCTCTGGGTATATCTGCAAGGGATTATCTAAACTAAGGGTAGCTTTTCGATTGTCTGTGCATGATTATCTTGATTAGGTTAAAAGATGTGGAAAACCCACCTTAAGTATAGATAGAACCATTCCTTGGGTGAATATCCTGGATGACTTAGAAATAGATCATGAAAGAAAATTAGTTTTCATCACCCTCTGCTTCCAAATCCTGTGTGTGTGTGTGTGTGTGTGTGTGTGTGTGTGATGTGTCCAACAAGATCACACTCCAGTTACGTTGACTTCCCCATCACAATGGGTTGTATCCCTGAACTGTAATCCAGAAAAAAAAAAAAAAAACACACTTTCTTACTTAAGTTGCTTTCTTCAGTTTTTTATCACAGAAATAGGAAAATAAACTAAGAACCCTTTCCCACCAAAACTGCAGTATCTCCCAACCTGGCAGGAAATCTGAGTTATCATAGGATCTGCCACTCCTGCCTCTGAATCACACAACTACTCTTCCAATCTTCAGATCAGTGCTGTGTTAGTAAATAACACACAGAAGTGGTGTTAGGAATTTTAAATAGAAACACAGGACTCATCCAAGCACAGAGAACTCTGTGGATTCTCTAAAATATATCATATATTCGGACACAAGGCAAAGCCATGGAATTTGAAATAATTCTTTATACTTTATCTGATCAGAATGGAATTAAATTATCAATAAACAGAAAGAAATAGAAAACCCAAAGTCATTGAGATTAATCTTTAAATTTGAATCATTAATATATCATTGAGAAGTCAATAAGAATGTAACAATATTTCTAGAAATAAATCAAAATAAGATCACTAAGTACTCCCAAATGTAGAATACAAGGAAAGCCATCCTATGAGGGAAGTTTGTAGCTTTTAGTAACAAAATCAAGAAATCAGAGAGAAATCAAGTGAAAAATGTAGTCATACAATGTAGGGATGTGGAACAAAAAAAGAGCAAGTCAAACAAAGTCCATAGGTAGAAA
>NW_008327455.1:25348-31631 GCF_000622305.1 Nannospalax galili
ATTGCTCTCCAGAATTTGATGGTAAGACATTATTCCTAAAGGCACTACACATGTGAGTCATAGAACAAACATGGAGAAATAAAGCTGGTACTGACCTCAAAGTTTCATTTCTACCACCTAGCTTTCATAGTGCTAGAAGATGCTATGTGTGCTACCAGAAGAGAAAAGTAATCACCAAACTTACTCAGTTGTGAACCCTGTAAACTACAAAAATTACTGACTTGCCAAGATATTTTCACTTGTGCAATAGTGGCAAAAATATCATGTAAAAAACAAACCACTATCTGAATGAATTTAAGGCCAGTTCACAAGATGAAACCCACGATTAGCAAGCACTGTTATCAGGTTTAAGAATCTGTGGCTAAAGGGTCACAGGATGTAGAGGAGAACCTGATACTTTCTTTTCTAACATTCAATACAATCTCAAATCATCATGTGCTTCCTTTATTGCCATACTTTATCATTCTCCTTGTGTTTGGAATAATCCATCTCTTTTTCCTTTAATATCGTACCACTTTCAATGATTAAACAGAAGTTATTTTGTAGAATATCTCTCAATTTTGGTGTTTACTTTCCCTTAATGATCAGATACAATACTTTTGGAAGGAATGTATGGAGATTATGACATCCCTTTTACACTATACTCTCAGGTTGTGCATGATATCATTCCCTCCAATGTGATGCTCACATTTGTTTATAGAATTCTCTCCTATATGTTTATATTTTTCAACTGTAATTAATATTTGTTTAATGAAAAAGTCTCATAAACTTTATAAGTATGCTGCTTCTCATAGAACTATCAGTAAAAATTCATGGGCTCTAATTTTTCTTAAATGGATTGTGATAACCTGTGTAAAAATATAACCAAGGTAAATAAACAGTATAAACAGTACCAAAATTGAACTAAAACAAGGAAGAATGAAATTTCCTATCACACTCACACAAACAGCAAAAAAATCCAGTGCCCAAACAACAATGCATATATACAAATAATAGAAGAAAACAAGAGAATATGTTGCCAACAACACCCACCAGCCCTACAGAAATGTGTTACAATGAGAATCACCCTGAGGAACCGAACCATGCAGAATTTAAAAGAACAATAATAAACATGATCAAAGAACTGAAAAAGTACAAAACAACTCAAAGAATTTAAAGAATTAGCATGAATTTGTGGTGTAAGCTCAAAAAAAATGCAAATATGCACTTGAATGAAATAACAAAAAACAACTTAGAACTTGAAAAGTGAAGTTATAAAGGAGATGGAAATGTTGAAGTAAATTCAAACCAAAATGCAAATCGAATTTAAAAACTCAAGGAGCCAATAAGAAAAACAGGAGAAAACCTCACAAGTAGAGTTAATGAAACAGAAAACAGAATATCAAGACAATGACAAATTTCAAGATCTGGACTCCTTTAACAAATATTATGTAAACATTGAAAAACCCAGGAAAGGAATTTTCAGGAAATGTGGGACAACTTGAAAATAAAAAGTCAATGCACATCATAGGCATACAGGAAAGAGGAGACTCTCAGGCCCATGACATTGACCAGATCTTCAAGAGGATTATAGAAGAAAATTTTGCTAAGTTAAGGAAAGACATAGCTATACATAGTCAAGAAGCATGTTGAACACCAGTGAGAAAGGACAAGAACAGAAACTCCCTATGGTATATCATAGTAAAATAGCTACATGTCCAGAACAAAGAGAGGGTACTGAAAGTTCCTAGAGAAAAACAAGTTATATATATATAAAGTAAAACTCATCAGAAATACAGCTGACTTTTCAATGCAAACCATAAAAGACAAAAGAGCTCTTTTTGTCTTAATAAGGGAGATATGGATAAAAATAGGGAGGATATGGAAACAGGCCTTAATAAGGGAGATATGGATAAAAATAGGGCTAGTTTAATGGGGGGAGGGGATACAAGGAACCTAGGGCATAAACGGAAAGAAGAAGCTCAAGGGAGGTAGGACCACTGGAGAATGGTATTATTATGGGAGAAAGGGGGGCAATGGGGGTAACTTAACAGGGAAAACCATGATGGAGGGGTGAGACAATGTGAGAGATAAACAATGCCTAGCTAGCTTTGAAAACCAGTGAGAACCATATTACTCCTCAACCTACTGACAAATTATACATAGGAGACCAAGAAATATATGTCTAGGTAAGGTTTATTGGAGAACAACTAGTCTTTGCACAAGATTTAACTACATGACACACAGTAATTAAAGTACCAGTCTGTTGGAATTAACTTTCTTGGCTGTTTAACAGACATACTTTGAGGTTTATAATAATTTGTTCAGACAGACATAAAGGACACTTTTTGCTCCTTGCCCTCCTAGGTCAACTAGTTCCAAGGGACTATGAGCATCTCTCAAAATGTCCTATAATGGTGGTGGGTCACCTGTCCTCTTGATCAAGGAGGCCGAGGAGACCCCACCAGATGGACTTGAACCAGTGTCTAGTCTATAAAGAGGAGGGTCAACACAGAGGAATCATTTCCTCCATGCTTCCAAGCAATGCCAACCATGGCCAAGCAGGACCTTTGACTTATCTTCACATAGGTGGATCTGGTAAAAGAGAGGAGCCAGGGGCTCCTCCCAAGCCCATGTGACCCCTGAGGAACAGATTCTTAAATGACCTTAAGAGTAAAAATAAATCGGTTTATCTGAACCAACAGTGTGGCCTTAAACACCCAAAAGGAAAGTATAACCAAAGATTAAAGGGCCAATATAATTTCATAAGAGACCATATGTATAGCTAAAGGCTACAAAGCAAGCAACAATGCCAGACAGGCAATACCTCCTTCTGAGTTGTTGGCCAGGGTGGCCAAAGAGATTCTCAGATAGTAACCCAGCAGAGAACTGGGAAATTGGACAGCAGACCCCAATCTTATCCAAAGGAATAATTGACAACTGAATACCACTAGATGAGGAACAGCTGATTCTCCTAAAACAAAGACCTCTAGATAGGCCTACTAGATTCACAAGAAGGACAAGTAGTGGGGAATGGCTGGGGGTGCCAACAACACAGCAGACAGTAGCAGGGATATCAGAGTTATTATAAGGGCTCTAGTCAGGGGAGGGAAGCTATGGGAGGGTGCTACCTAGGAAGTGGGTCTATAAAAAAATTCTTCAAAGCTTAAATATTTGCTCCTTAATAACTAGTAGATGTGAAAAACCTTACCATTGAAATCTACCTGATGACTTTATATCCATGCTCAGATGCTAAGCAGCTCAGAAAGTGACTAGTAATAATTAGATAGTGACTGTGACTAGTAATAATTAGATATATATAGATTAGAAACACATATGCATCTTAGTGTCAGTTGTATTAAAAATGAGTTTTTCTATATGGAACTTTTTTTAATAATGAAATTGAGATTTTTTTCAAAGTTTAAAACCTCAATTAATTTTATGTCTTATAGGGGTTTATATGTAGTACAATAATGTATAACTGTATTAATTCAACTGTAAACCTAATAATTTACAGCCAATTTTGAAAGAGAAGCATCTTAGCTCTGGAAAATGTTACTGAATATGCTAATGCTGTTGTAATGAAATGCCTCTTCTAATCATTTGGTTTTGAAATAAATAATTTAAAAAATAATAATAATTAGTAGATGTGAAAAACATTACCATTGAAATCTTCCTGATCTTTTTATGTCCATGCTCAGATGCCAAGGAGCTCAGAAATTAACCGACTGTCACTAGTAATAATCAGATATATAGAGACTAGAAACACGTGTGTAAACATCTTAATGTCAATTACATTGAAAAAGAATTTTTCTGTATCAAAGTGTGTATTTTAATAATGAAATGGACATCTTTTGTAAAGGTTAAAACCTCATTTAATTTTATGTCTTGTAGGGTTTATAATGAGTACAATATTGTATAACTAATTATTCAACTGTAAACCTAAAAATTTGCAGCCAATTTTGAAAGAAATGCATCTTAGCTCTGGAAATTGTTATTGAAATTTTATCAAAATTGTTATTCAAATGCTTTTGTAATAGAATTGCTTCTCCTAATTGTGTGGTTATTAAATGAATAAATTATGAAAACCAGAAGAGCCTGGACAAAAGTAATCCCAGGTCTAGGTGACCATGGATGCCAACCCTGAATACATTATCCTACAAAACTATCTATCATAATCAAAGGGGAATGGAGATTTTTTTCCATGACATGAATAGAATGAATGAATTCAAGCCCACCAAGCCAGTCCTAAAATAATAATTAAAGTAATATAAATGACTGAATGAGGAATGAGTATATTCAAGAAGTCAGAAAAAGAAAACAAAGAAAGTATTAACAGAAACACAAAATAGGGTCATGAACACAAACAAGTTAAAATGACAGTAACAAAGACACTGTTCAATAATAATTCTAACCATCAATGCCCTTAACTCCCTCGTCAAAATATACAGGACAGTGGAATGGATTAAGAAAAAAGACACTATGTCATTGTTTTCTTCAAGAAACTCATCTCATCTTCAGGATAGGCACTACCTCAGTGTGAAAGGATGGAAAAAAATATTCCAAGCAAATGACTTGAGGAAGCAAGCAGATACTGTAGTTCTAATATCTGACAAAATAGACTTCAAATTAAAACTAATCAGAAGAGCAACAAAGGGCCACTACATTCTAACCAAAGAACCAATCATTCGAGACAGCATTACAATCATGAACATATATGCACCAAAATCTGGTGCACCAATTTTCTTAAAAACGGTAGTACAGGATTATAAAACACAGATTAATGTCAACTCAACAGTAGCAGGTGATTTCAATATCACACTAACGCCTATAGACAGGTCAACTGTCTTTGGTGCTTCCAACCAAGCACCAAAGAATACACTTCCTACTCTGCAGCCTATGTAAACTTCTACAAAATTGACCACATTTTGGGACACAAAACAAACCTCAAGAAATACAAAAAATTGAAATAATTCCATTCTTTCTTGGAGAAGAAAAGTAAAATGAAGATCCCAATGCTTTTGGAGGTCTTTGTTGAGAAACTCTAGTGAACTCTTCTATGAACATTTGAAAATAGCCCTGTTCTGACTTTTTTCTAGTTCCTTGTCTAGAACTTGTAATGCTAATTACTCTTGCCTTTACTTCTCCTTCATATCTCCTATTCATGATTCAAGGACTTTCTTTTCCCCTTAGAGACAAGAGTTATGCAACTTGGGAGTCTTTTAGATATACCCACTGAAGGGGTAATCCAATTGCCTCACCCTGAAACTCTGTTCAGCATGGAAGAAGCCAGAGCAGTCTGCATCCCCATTCCCTACTGGCAATTTGGTAACCCCTTCAGAGGATGGTGTGATAAGAATAGGAGGTAGGAACTGGTGAGGCAGTTAGGGTAAAAACGCCCCAAAGAAATGTAGCCAGTTTCTCGGCTAAAAGTCAAAATGTACTTGGGCCTGTTAGCAACACACTTTATACCAAGGGCCAAAAATGTCCAAATGTCAAAAGTATTTGGGAGCTTGTTTCTAATCCTTAAACGATTTTAAGGTTACCTTTTCAGCGGGGGGAAGGTTAGAGGGGAGCTAGTGGGCATGGATTTGGTCAAAACGCCTTATATGGATGCATGAAATTCTAAATAAAGTTTTTGTAAAAGTTAAACATTACCATTGAAATCTACCCAATTACTTTATGTCCATACACAGCTGCCAAGGATCCAACTATGACTAGTAATAATCAGAGACATATAGATTAGAGACACATGCTCCAACATCTAAGTGTTATTGGCAAAACAATGAGTATTTCTGTAAGAAACAGTATATTTTAAAATGAAATGGAAATCTTTTTAAAGGTTAAAAACGCATTCAATTTAATGTCTTACAGGGTTCATACTGAGTTCAATATTATATAACTATATTAATTCAACTTTGAATCTAAAATTTTTATAGACACTTTTGAAAGAGATATATTTTTGCTCTGGAAGTTGTTTTGATTATGTTAAAGCTGTAATGAAATGCTTCTTACAAAAAATTTTTAAAATGTGGCAATCTATCCTATAAACAGAAAGTTTGTGAAAACTACCTTAAATTGTGTGATCTGAAAGGGGATATTTAATAAACATCGTAAATATGGTTGTGTTAAGCAGGAAAAGAACATATATAATTCTCTTATTTACCCATTTTGGTCAATGAATAAAAGATGACCTTGTCTGCAAACAAACAAACAAACAAACAAAAAAAAAAAAAAAAAAAAAAAAAAAAAAAAAAAAAAAAACAAAAATATTTTTTTCCCCAAATTTAGACATCATTGTGAA
>NW_008327455.1:31988-32316 GCF_000622305.1 Nannospalax galili
CCTATGTGGCTATGCCTTCTGAGCACTGGCATTGAAGGAGTGTGCCACCACACCTGGCTAAGTCATATCCTCTAAAATTCCATTAAATGTGCATGTGTATTGAAAAAGAGAAGTATAGCGTCGGGAGAATTTCGGTGTACATAGATGTAATGTGTATGACAAGTACAAATAGCATAAAATAAAGGGCCTATGTATTTAAAAATATAAAATTTATAATTAACGTTTTCTATATTTCATACCAGAGTTCTTAATTGAATTTAGACCCAAGAGTACTTTTCTTTCTTCATTCTTTTTTTGACTCATTCTTGAGAAAAAGAAACTCTAATAA